>NC_045974.1:41599148-41638649 GCF_010909765.2 Amblyraja radiata | reverse complement strand
GGGAGAGAAGTGGAAGAGTGGGGAGGGAGGGAGGGGTAGAGGGGTAGCGGGAGTGGTAGAAGAGGGACGGGGGAGTGGTGGAAGAGGGACAGAGGGGAAGGGGTGGGGGAGAGAGGGGAAGGGAGCGGAAGAGAGAGGGGTGGGGGAGGGAGAGGCGTCTGGTAAGGGGATAGAAGTGGAAGAGTGGGGAGGGAGGGGTAGGGGGAGTGGTGAAAGAGGGACAGAGGGGTAGGGGTAAGGGGGTGGTGGTAGAGAGGGAAGGGGGGTGGGGGAGAGAGGGATGGGTGGGAGTGGGAGAGGGGTGTGGAGAGGGAAATATAGAAATTAAGTGCAGGAGTAGGCCATTCGGCCCTTCTAGCCTGCACCACCATTCAATATGATCATGGCTGATCATCCAACTCAGTATCCTGTACCTGCCTTCTCTCCATACCCCCTGATCCATTTAGCCACAAGGGCCACATCTAACTTCCTCTTAAATATAGCCAATGAACTGACCTCAAATACCTTCTGTGGCAGAGAATTCCAGAGATTCACCACTCTCTGTGTGAAAAATGTTTTTCTCATCTCTGTCCTAATGGATTTCCCCCTAATCCTTAAACTGTGACCCCTTGTTCTGGTCTTCCCCAACATTAGGAACAATCTTCCTGCATCTAGCCTGTCCAACCCCTTAAGAATGTTATACGTTTCTATAAGATACCCCCTCAATCTTCTAAAATCTAGCGAGTACAAGGCGAGTCTATCCAGTCTTTCTTCATTTGAAAATCCTGACATTCCAGGAATCAGCCTGGTGAACCTTCTCTGTACTCCCTCTATGGCAACAATGTCTTTGAGCATTGGGCATTGTGACATCACACAATGGAACGTTCACCAGGGGCTGGGGCTGGTGCTGCTTCTATGGGTGAGAAGCCAGTTTATTTTTGAAATATTGCGGGGGAGGGGGGGGTGTGGGGAGGATTTGATTAAAAACGTGTACTTAAACACGACGAAATGTAATGAGGAGCGGATACTTAGAAAGAAAAGTGAAATCTCTACCGAAATGGAAAAAATCTCGGCGATTCTTCGTCTTGTTTTGGCGTGGCAGTGAATCAAAGGAAGAAATGCAGCCGGCAGCCGTACATGTAAATGGCCATTGCGATTGGACATCTGCGAGCATTGGGCATTGTGATTGGACATCTGCGAGCATTGGGCATTGTGATTGGACATCTGCGAGCATTGGGCATTGTGACATCACACGATGGGAATGAATCAAAAGGCAGAAAGGCAGCCGGACGGCAGGCGGCAGCCACAGAGTTTTAATAATAGATAGATAGATAGATAGATAGATAGATAGATAGATAGATAGATAGATAGATAGATAGATAGATAGATAGATAGATAGATAGATAGATAGATAGATAGATAGATAGATAGATGACTGATGTCATTACAATCTCTCAGGAAGAGCGTTGGTGTAGCGAGGCATGAGTTGTCAAACAAAGTGATCTTTATTAGGTTAACACAGAACAGCTCTCAGAACCACAACCAGGAGTAAAGGTGTTACCAGCAGTATATATACCCCAGGGGAGACCCCTGACCCCCTCCCCTGGGGTATATATACTGCTGGTAACACCTTTACTCCTGGTTGTGGTTCTGAGAGCTGTTCTGTGTTAACCTAAAAAGATCACTTTGTTTGACAACTCATGCCTCGCTACACCAACGCTCTTCCCGCCAAACCAAGTTGGTTTGACCCAACCCCTAGAGCCGAGGATTCGCACCACGAGTGGCTACCACCAGGGGCCGCCACAATGGTCCACTTCTGGACCAGCTTCAAAGTCGTCTTGTTGAGTCTCATTGTCGGTACTCATTTTCACCAAGACCACAGCTAACAATGGCCTGTTTCCTTTATCATCCTTCCTTTTTTGCATATCTTTCATTCATTTGTTCTAGATATCTACATCACAAGAGACACGAGACACTTATTGTCACATGCACCAATTGGTACAGTGACATTTGTGGTCACCATACAGCCATACGAATAAAGAAAAAATAAAACAACACGATAGTCTTTAACACAAACATCCCCACACAGCGGAATCAAAGTTTCCCACTGTGAGGGAAGGCACCAAAGTTCAGTCATCCTCCATCTATACCGCTCATTTTCCTTTCCCCCAACTCTCAATCTGAAGGGTCTCGACCCGTAATGTTACTCATTCCTTCTCTCCAGAGATGCCGTCTGGCCCCCTAAGTTACTCCAGCTTTTTTGTGTCTATCTTTGGTTTAAACAAGCATCTTTCTTACATATCGGATTTATGTTTACTCTTCATAGAAAGGGCAGATCCACAGAAAGCTCATGTTCCTGTGAATTTAACTGACATTGCATGTACAATATTGTGGGGGCAGTAATATGAATGACTGCCAAATCTATATACCGGAAACAATGTATTGCTTTTCTCACTGACATTGAAAAAGTACATCGTAACATGAATCAGATATATTAATATTTTCAGAAGTAAATACCAAGTTTCTGTGGTTAGAATAGATTTGTTTAATTTACAAAATCTGTTACAAATCAAAAAGCTAAGATTCGGATTCAATCTTTATTGTCATTGTGCAGTGTACAGTACAGACACAACAAAATGCAGTTACATCTCACCCAGAAGAATAATGGAACAGTAATATATATATATGTACATACAGTAGCAGTAGTGCAATGTTTCTGGGGGAAGGAGTGTCCGGGGGTGGGGGGGGGGGGGGGGGGGGAAGGTGGGGGGGGGGGGGGGCAGAGTTAAGTTGTGTAACAGCCGCAGGGAAGAAGCTGTTCCTGGACCTGCTGGTCCGGCAACAGAGAGACCTGTAGCGCCTCCCGGATGGGAAGAGGGTAAACAGACTGTGGCTGGGGTGAGAGCAGTCCTTGACGATGCTGCGCGCCCTTCGCAGACATCACTTGCTCTGGACAGACTCAATGGAGGGGAGCGAGGAACCGGTGATGCGTTAAGCATTTAATTTATACCTGTAGATGGTTTATGCATGCAACCTATAACGTAGCTACCTCAACACCACTAACCACGCCCAGCCATATCAGTATAACTGTGATATCCTCCCCTTGTTCCTCCCTTTGGTTCCAGTACGCCTGAAGACTAGATGCAGTCAGTACTGGGACGTGTGTAACATGTGCCTTGATTAAAGACTCAGTAAAGGTTACAGTGTGTCAGACTCCACTCCTTTACAATACACATTTAGTAAATGTGATTAAAAGCTTTCTATGTGAAATTTTCTTTTGGTTACATGTCTGATGGAGCAGATTTAGTGAAAAGCCCTTGATAAGGTGAGCAAGATATACATATATGCCTTGCTATAAAATTGCAACTGACAAATTGAAATGTTCCTCATATTTGCCATCAATCACAGTACAATAAACGTAATAAAATTGTGAAATAGTTCAGAAAAACCTGGTAAGTTAGAATGGACAAGGTTGCAGAAATGTGATGCCAATTCCTTTATGAAAAATTACTAAAAAGACTTGCACAAGATCATTTGGTCCCCAAGTTGAAGGAAGGTCATGACCAGGAAATTGACCAGAACATTACTGAATGATCGCAGGAATGAGTCAGTTAAGATATGATAGCGTTTGACTGCACTGGGCCTGTGCTCGCTGGAGTTTAGATGAATGAGGGCGGACCTCATTGAAACGTACTGAATAGTGTAAGGCTTGGATAGAGTGGATGTGGAGAGAATGTTTCCACTAGTGGTGGAGTCTAAGACTAGAGGTCATAGCCTCAGAATTAAAAGACGGTCTTTTAGGAAGGAGATGAGGAATTTCTTTAGTCAGGTGAATCTGTGGAATTATTTGCCACAGAAGGCTTTGGAGGTAAAGTCAGTGGATATTTTTAAGGCAGAGATAGATAGATTCAGGGGTTACGGGGAGAAGGCAGGAGATGGGGTTAGGAGGGAGATATAGATCAGCCATGATTGAGTGGTGGAGTAGACTTGATGGGCCGATTGGCCTAATTCTGCTCCTATCACATGATCTTAATACCTCGCACCATATCTAAAGTAACAACACTAATAATCTTCAGTGACCTCCATGGATTGCTCGCAAACATATTCACTTTTTTTTCACCCATGTGTCAGTCTATGATATAACCATATAACAATTACAGCACGGAAACAGGCCATCTCGGCCCTTCAAGTCCATGCCGAACACGTATTCTCCCCTAGTCCCATCTACCTGCGCTCAGACCGTAACCCTCCATTCCTTTCCCGTCCATATACAGTACCTATCCAATTTATTTTTAAATGATAAAATCGAACCTGCCTCCACCACTTCCACTGGAAGCTCATTCCACACAGCTACCACTCTCTGAGTAAAGAAGTTCCCCCTCATGTTACCCCTAAACTTCTGTCCCTTAATTCTCAAGTCATGTCCTCTTGCTTGAATCTTCCCTACTCTCAATGGAAAAAGCTTATCCACGTCAACTCTGTCTATCCCTCTCATCATTTTAAAGACCTCTTTCAAGTCCCCCCTTAACCTTCTGCGCTCCAAAGATTATTGATTATTGAATAAAGATTATGTGATTATTGATCACATACAAACCCTTCCCTCCTGGGATCTATAACACTGTCCTCCACTGGTCACTGCTTAGTGTGACTGTGCTCTGGGTGGAGGGGAAGATTGTGATGAAGATATTGTGACTGCAGTGTGAAATAGAAGGGTTCAGTGTGGGGGTGAAAAGGGAGCATAATGTGGAAATACGTGAGGTCATGCACTAAGAGGAAACTAAAGCCAAATAATTATCTAAATGGGAAAATACTTCAAATGAAGGATCATGATGTTCTGGGGCATGAAAATGTACTGGACTACTTGGACAATAAAAGCACATATGCCAGGCTGTTGTTTATAGATTACAGCTCGGCGTTCAATACCATCATCCCCTCCAAGCTGGTGACCACCCCTGTGCGTAGGGGAGAGGGTAGGGCTGAAGATGTCCTGGTTGGGTTGCTCCTGGGCCTGGCCAAGCTGGCCATCCGCGAGTCACGGCGCCAGACGGTGGAGGGCTCTACCCGAGCCAGCTGCCTGCCCCTTTTCCGGGGATACGTCCGTGCCTGGGTGCGGATGGAAAGGGAATACGCCCTGTCTACGGGCACCCTGAGGGAGTTCCGGGACCGCTGGGCACCGAGGGGGGTTGAATGTATCCTTGATAAGGATTGCAATATAATTGTTTAGCTCGTCTTGTATTATGGTGGTGTTTTGTTTTATTGTATTGTCAATACTATTTTAATATGTGAATAAATATTTTTGATTAAAAAAAAAAAAAAAAAAAAAAAAAAAAAAGCTGGTGACCAAGCTCATGGAACTGGGTCTCTGCGCATCCCTCTGCAACTGGATCCTCCACATCATCATCAACAGGACGCAGTCTGTATGAATTGCCAGTAACACGGGTGGGCTTAAACTAAATAGTGGGGGGGAGGAGAAGAGCTGGAAATATAAGGATGGAGTTAAAGGGAAAGAGAGTATAAGAAAAGTTAAGAGAGACACCAGAATTAACGGGGCAGAAAGCTCAGGAAGGGATAGGAGAGTATGGCCAAGTGAAATAGGAATCGATGCGAAAGGTGAGGAGAGTAATGGATGAAAAGTATTAAAACGAATGCACGAAGTTTAAGGAATAAAGTGGATGAGCTTGAGACTCAGTTAGAAATTGGCAAGTATGATGTTGTGGGAATTACAGAGACATGGCTGCAAGAGGGCCAGGGCTGGGAACTGAATATTCAAGGGTATACCTCCTATCGAAAAGAGCAGGTGGGCAGAGAGGGTGGGGTAGCTCTGTTGCTAAGGAATGAAATTCAGTCCCCTGTGAGGGGTGACATAGAATCAGGAGATGTAGAGTCAGTATGGATGGAACTGAGGAATTGTAAGGGTAAAAAGACCCCAATGGGAGTTATCTACAGACCCCCAAACAGCAGCCTGGAGATAGGATGCACGTTGAATCAAGAGTTTAAATTGGCATGTCGTAAAGGTAATGCTACGGTTGTTATGGGAGATTTCAACATGCAGGTAGACTGGGAAAATCAGGTAAGTACTGGACCTCAAGAAAGGGAGTTTGCGGAGTGCCTCGAGATGGATTCTTAGAACAGCTTGTACTGGAGCCTACCAGGGAGAAGGCAATTCTGGATTTAGTTGTGTAATGAACCAGATTTGATAAGGGAACTTGAGGTAAAGGAGCCATTAGGAGGTAATGACCATAATATGATGTTTTAATATACAATTTGAGAGGGAGAAGGGAAAATCGGAGGTGTCAGTATTACAGTTGAACAAAGGGGACTATGGAGCCATGAGGGAGGAGCTGGCCAAAGTTGACTGGAAATATACCCTAGCAGGGATGACAGTGGAACAACAACGGCAGGTATTTCTGGGAATAATACAGAAGGTGCAGGATCAGTTCATTCCAAAGAGGAAGAACGATTCTAAGGGGAGTAAGGGGTGACCGTGGCTGACAAGGGACGTCAAGGACAGTATAAAAATAAAAGCAAAGATGAGCGGGAAGCTGGAGGATTGGGTAATGTTTAAAGAGCAACAGCAGGTAACTAAAAAGGCAATATGGGGAGAAAAATGAGGTACGAAGGCAAGTTAGCCAAGAATATAAAGGAGGATAGTAAAAGCTTCTTTAGGTATGTGAAGAGAAAAAAATTAGTTAAGACCAAAGTTGGACCCTTGAAGACTGAAAAATGTGAATTTATTATGCGGAACAAGGAAATGGCAGATGAGTTGAACAGGTAGTTTGTTTGTGTCTTCCCCAGTGAAGACTGTTCCAATTTCCCAGATGTACTAGTGGCCAGAGGACCTGAAGGAAATCCACATTAGGCAGGAAATGGTGTTAGGTAGACTGATGTGATTGAAGGATGGTAAAACACCAGAGCCTGGTGGTCTGGATCCCAGGGTACTTAAGGAAGTGGCTCTAGAAATCGTGGACGCATTGGTGATCATTTTCCAATGTTCTATAGATTCAGGATCAGTTCCTGTGGATTGCAGGGTAGTTAATGTTATCCCACTTTTTAAGAAAGGCAGGAGAGAGAAAACAGGGAATTATAGACCAGTTAGCCTGATATCGGTGATGGGGAAGATGCTGGAGTCGATTATAAAAGATGGATTAGCGGCACATTTGGATAGCAGTAACAGGATCGGTCCTAGTCAGCACACAAGGTATTGGGGGTAGAGTGCTGACATAGATAGAAAATTGGTTGGCAGACAGGAAACAAAGAGTTGGGATTAATGGGTCCCTTTCAGACTGGCTGGCAGTAACAAGTGGGGTACCGCAAGGCTCGGTGCTGGGACCATAGCTATTTACAATATACATTAATGATTTAGATGAAGGGATTAAAAGTAACATTAGCAAATTTGCAGATGACACAAAGTTGGGTACCAGTGTGAACTGTGAGGATGCAATGAGGATGCAGGGTGATTTGGACAGGTTGGGCGAGCGGACAAATGCATGGCAGATGCAGTATAATGTGGATAAATGTGAGGTTATTCACTTTGGTAGCAAAAACAGGAAGGCAGATTATTATCTGAATGGTGTCAAGTTGGGAAAAGGAGAAGTACAACGAGATCTGGGGGGTGGCGCAATGGGCTAAGTGTTCGGCTGGCAACCGGAAGGTAGCCGGTTCGAATCCCGCTTGGAGTGCATACTGTCGTTGTGTCCTTGGGAAAGACACTTCACCCACCTTCTCCTGTGTGTGAATGTGTGTGAATGTGTGTGAGTGATTGGTGGTGGTCGGAGGGGCCGTAGGCGCAGATTGGCAGCCACGCTTCCGTCAGTCTGCCCCAGGGCAGCTGTGGCTACAGAAGTAGCTTACCACCACCGAGTGTGACTGAGGAGTGAATGAATAATGCGATGTAAAGCGCCTTGAGTATTAGAAAGGCGCTATATAAATCCCATACATTATTATTATTATAATCAGTCACTGAAAGTAACATGCAGGTATAGCAGGCAGTGAAGAAAGCTAATGACATGTTGGCCTTCATAACAAGTGGAGTTGTGTATAGGAGCAAAGAGGCCCTTCTGCAGTTATACAGGGGCCCTAGTGAGAACATTGTGTGTAGTTTTGGTCTCCAAATTTGAGAAAGGACTTTCTTACTATTGAGGGAGTTCAGCGTAGGTTCACGAGGTTAATTCCCAGGATGGCAGGACTGTCATATGTTGATAGAAAGGAGTGATTGGGCTTGTGTACACTCAAATTTAAAATGATGCGTGGATATCTTATAGAAACATATAAGATTATTAAAGGATTGGACATGCAGGAAACATGTTCCCAATGTTGGTGGAGTCCAGAACCAGGGGCCACAATTGAAAAATAAGGGGTAGGCCATTTAGAACGGAGAAGAGGAAAAACTTTTTCACCCAGAGAGTTGTGAATCTGTGGAATTCTCTGCCTCGGTATGTAGTGGAGGCCAATTCTCTGGATGTTTTCAAGAGAGAGTTAGATAGGGCTCTTAAAGATAGCGGAGTCAAGTGATATGGGGAGAAGGCAGGAACGGGGTACTGATCAGCCATGATCACAGTGAATGGTGGTGCTGGCTTGAAGGGCCGAATGGCCTACTCCTGCGTCTATTGTCTATTGTCTATTAATACTTCTTCCCCAATAACCATCAGTGCGGGAGTATGACATGTTCTCAGCCCCCTGCTCTACTCACTCTACACTCACAACTGTGTAGCCGGACATAATGCGAACTCCATCTTCAAGTTCACCACATTTGTTGGATGAATTACAGATGGTGATGAGTCAGAGTATAGAAGTGAGATCGATAAACTGACCAAATGGTGCCAGCACAACAACCTGGTTCTCATTGTCAGTAAGACCAAGGAACTGATTGTGGACTTTGGAAGAGGAAGAATGAGGACCCACAAATCTGTCTATATTGACAGGGCGATGGTGGAGAGAGTCAAAAGCTTCAAATTCCCGGGTGTGCATATTTCTGAAGAACTCTCCTGGACCCAGCATACTGCTTCTTCTTCTTGTGTCTGGCGTGCACAGCCTAAAGTTGGAGGACAACGTTCTATTTGATCCTATTTGAGTGTGCACGCCGGGTTGATTGCATTCGTCGAAACAGGGCGGACCACGTGAAGGTTGCAATCTTCCACCCTCCCCCCCCAGCTCACTGATGCAATTATAAAGAAAGCACATCAACGCCTCTACTTCCTGAAAAGATTATGGAGGTTCGGTATGTCAGCGAGGATTCTCTTGAACTTCTACAAGAGGGAGCATATTGACTGGTTACATCACGGCCTGGTTCAGCAACTTGAATGACCAGCAGCGAAGAAGACTGCAAAAGGTTGTGAGCACTGCCCGGTCCATCACGGGTTCTCACCTCCCCACCATCGAAGGGATTTACAGAGTCGCTGCCTCAAAAAGGAAGCCAGCATCGTCAGAGACCCACATCATCCTGGCCACGCTCTCATTTCACCATTGCAATCGGGAAGAAGATACAGGAGCCTGAAAACTGTAACGTCCAGGTTCGGAAACAGCTTCTTCCCTACAACCATCAGGCTTTGAAACTCAAAAGCCTCCAAATAGGCTCTCAACTACATAGACTTGGGGGCATTGGTTTTGTCTTTTGGTACAATAATTTTGCTTTTTTGCTTTTATGTGTGTGTATATATATTTTTTTCTCATTGTTTACAGTGTACTATGTTTACATATTGTGTTGTGTTGCTGCATGTAAGAATTTCATTGTTCTGCCTGGGACATATGACAATACAACACTCTTAATTCTTGACTGAAAATGTTGGCTGTCAAATGCAGCGAGTTCTTAAGAGGGCAAATAACATTGCTTTTTTATTGCAAAGGGTTTGGAGATCAGAAATAGGGTGGTTTTGTGGAAGTGTGAAGCAACTTGAGGAATGCAGTGCATGTTAAAACCTGGGAAAGGTAAAGTAGCATTGGAGGCAGTCCAAAAGAGATTTAGCAGGCTAATTCCTGAATGACAGGATTATCCTATTAAGAGAGGCTAAACAGGCTGGATCTGTGTACATTGCAGTTTAGAAGCTAACGAGGTGACTTTGTTGAAACATATAAGACCCTAAGAGGAGATCTTTCACTGGCGGAAGAATCTTGAAAAGGAGGACATCGTTTCAAGATAAGGGGCCAATCATTTCCAACTGAAGTACAAGGAATCAATTTTGTAGGTCAAGTGGTCTGTAAATTGCCCCTGGTGTGTATAGAGTGGATGAGAAAGTGCAGTAATGTGAACAAGTGATTGATAGTTGGCATGGCTCTGGTGGGCCGAAGGGCCCGTTTCCATGCTGTGACTCTAAACTAAGAACTGTACATCATATTCCAGCTGAGGCTTAACAAACACTTTACGAAGTACTTATATTCTGTGTGCTGGCTATTGAAAGCCTTCGTCACCACCTTATTCACCCCAGGATCTATGGACGTGTATACAGACACCAAGGACAGCACAGTGACGCATGTGGGAGAGCAGCTGCCTCACAACGCCAGAGACCCGTGTTCGATGTTGACCTTGGGTACTGTCTATGTGGAGTTTGCACGTTCTTCCTGTGACAGAAGATAGTTACAAAAAGCTGGACTGACTCAGCGGGACAGGCAGCATCTCTGGAGAGAAAGAATGGATGACGAATCGGGTTGAGACCCTTCCTCAGACTAGTCAGGGGAAAGGGAAACGAGAGACATAGATGGTGATGAAGAGAGATAAAGAACAATGAATGAACGATATACAAAATATTAACGACGATAAAGGAAACAGGCCATTGTTAGCTGTTTGTTGGGTGAGAACAAGAAGCTGGTGCGACTTGGGTGGGGGAGGGATAGAGAGAGAGGGAATGCCGGGGCTACCTGAAGTGAGAGAAATCAATATTCATACCACTGGGCTGTAAGCTGCCCAAGCGAAATATGAGATGCTGTTCCTCCAATTTGCATCTGACAATGGAGGAGACCGAGGACAGAAAGGTCTGTGTCGGAATGGGAAGGGGAATTAAATTGTCCAGCAACCGGGAGATCAGGTTGGTTCACGCGGGCTGAGCGAGGGTGTTCCACCAAACGATCGCCCAGTCTGCGTTTGGTCTCGCCGATGTATAAGAGTCCACATCTTGAACAACAGATACAGTAGATGAGGTTGGAGGAGGTTGAAGTGAACCTTTGCCTAACCTGAAAGGGTTGTCGGGGTCCCTGGACAGAGTCGAGGAAGGAGGTATATCGACAGGTGTTGCATCTCCTGCGGTTGCAAGTGAAGATACATGGGGAGGGGGTGGTTTGGGTGGGTAGGAATGAGTTAACCAGGGAGTTGCGGAGGGAATGGTCTCTGCAGAAAGCGGAAAGGGGTGGAGATGGGAAAATGTAGCTAGTGGTGGGATCCTGTTGGAGGTGGGGGAAATGTCGGAGGATTATGTGTTGTATGCGACGGCTGATGGGGTGGAAGGTAAGGACTAGGGGGACTCTGTCTCTGTTGCGACAAGGGGGAGGGGGAATAATGGCGAAGTTGCGGGGTACCAAGGAGACACATGGCTATGATAGGAGAGGGGAACCCCCGTTTCCTAAAGAATGAAGACATCTCAGGATGTATGGAACACCTCACCTTGGGCACAGATGCGGCGTAGACGGAGGAATTGGGAGTAGGGGGTAGAGTCTTTGCAAGAAGCAGGGTGAGAAGATGTGTAGTCGATATAGTTGTGGGAGTCAGTAGGTTTGTAATTGATGTTAGTCGATAGTCTATCTACTGTGATGGAGACGGTGAGATCAAGAAAGGGGAGTGAGGTGTCGGAGATGTTCCAAGTGATTTTGAGTGCAAGATGGAGATTGGTGGTGAAGTTCCTGTGACTGCCTGGTACTCTGGTTTCCTCCCACATCCCAAAGACATGCAGGTTTGTAGGTTAATTGGCCCTACTCTGTGGTGAGTGGAAGCAAAAGTGGGATAATATGGAACTAGTGTGAACAGATGGCCGGCATGGACTTGTTGGGACAAAGGTTCTGCATCTGTCCGTTAATTGAATCACTTACTCAATCCTCTATTCCACAGCACTTCCTAGGGCAGTACCATTATTGGTGTACTTACTGCATTTATTAGACCTCCGATTTCTTAGGATTGGCAGTCCATGCGCCATTGCACTGCCCAAGTTACCAGCTGATCAAAATCGCTCTGCAACCAAAGACTATCACTGTCAGTATCACCAAACATGTTTGTGTCATCTGGAAACTTATTAATCATGTTTCCTACATTCTTTATCCAGATCATTAATGTACATGATAAACACTGCAAGATTATCACCCTGCATTACCTACATAAGCAGGGCCGGCCTTAGGAGGAGCGGGGCCCAATTGGGAACAATTTCAGTGAGCCCCAGGTTCCCAGCCAAGGTCTGTCAGCCCTGTTATCTAGTATATATTCTGAAATTGTACATTAAAGTGCTATGGATTATACACTGTCTGAATCTCTCCTGCTCTTGTCTGTGTCAGTGCGTCCGCTGGCTTCCAACCTTTACCGTAGCTGCTAATTACCCTTAAACTGCATTATTCCACGCGTTATTTAACTATATTTATTTTATTTAACGCGTTATTAAGGTTTACTAATATTCTCAATGGGCTCTGCGGTTGCAACCAGCTCCTTGCAATCAATGTTTCAGTCTGTGGTCAGGGAGAATGTCGTCTCTGTACAGCTCCCTCCCAATGTGTGGGAATGAAGGGCGTGAATCGGAAGGCCCCGAGTTTGATGATGGGAGGGAGCGGGGAATGTAACCTGCTGTCACTGCCGCCACGCTTTCGCCGCACGACCGATCCCGGCAGCATCTCAAGCTTCATCCTTGTGAAGCTGATATTAGGTATGTTGCAAAGCGTACCTGAAGCGTCGCTGAAAATCTGTCCCAGCCCGTGTGCGCGATTTTGGCGCCGTTTAGAGGGGGGCGGGTTTAAAACGCAATTTTCCCTAGGCTGTTCAAATCGAGGATGTTCAGCCTAGTTCATTATTAACGAAAAATCGCTGGAAGATTCCGTCACTTTAGCTATTATTACTTTTAAGGGCTTTATCTAATTGTTATAGTAGTTTAAAAATTAACCTCTAAACCCGCGACCGCCGGCAACGGGCCGGATCTCAGACAGGGGACAACAGAAGGTAGGCTGTTTATTTTTACATTAAAAAAGGCTTCTTAAGATCCCTTTATACAAAGTTTAATGTTGCGAGTAGCTAATTTTGGCCCCATTATATCCCGCAGTATTTTTCTGGGCATTTGAGGGCACAAATCTACCCCGCAATGTGAACGTTCTAAACCAGCGCGTTCACAGGATCCCACTAGAAAGCTGATTTAAATGGACTTTAATTTACAGCAATTAAACACTAAATTCCTTCCATTTGGCCTATAAATTAATGTAAATGAGATTTTAAAATCATGTTTTATTGTGAATTATTTGTGAATATTATTTGGACACTTATGCTATTTAAAAATGTTAATCATTTATTAAGAAATGGATAGATGTTTAGATCTAGTAATTGAAGTTTGAAATTAGCTACAATTGGGTAACTAACTAATTATATGCTTTAATTTCAGGTCATCCAAGTAAGATTATTTTATATTTGTTTCAGAATGCTTCAATCTATGATAACTGAAAATTTCATTCAGTTCTCTTAATTTTTAAGAACGTTATGTGCTTTTGACTGTCCACGATCACAGCTTTTTTGTTATGTCCATAGAAAATCAATAGGGAACAAGATGCTAATTTCCGAGTATGAAAATGGCCATAACCTTTTAAATACTTGAGATATGAAAGTGAATTAGGTGTCAAATTAAACTTCTTTTTATGCTTTATCTGATAGGATAAATTGCAGACTTGATTTTTAAAATCTCAAAATTTTGTAATATTGCTACTGATATTGTCCACTTTTTTCCGACACATTTGTTAGTTACTACACGTATCAATTGCAGCCGTGGTTCACCACTGGGTCCTGTATTATGCACACACACACACACGTTTTGTGTGCAAATGGGGGGAGAAGGGAAAGTGATGTTTCTGTTGATACGACGGCTACAACAGGCCTTTGGGACTGATTATGTGCGAACTGGGCAGTGTACTTGGGTGCGGCAATAATCGTATTGATCTCTATGCAAATTAATTTCACTGCACCTTGGTAGACGTGACAATGAAGGAACTATTGTGTCCACACGTTTATGCATGTGAGGGTGTGGCGTAAATCAAACGCTAATCCATTTGGTAACTGCTGCTTTTGGGAATGGACGGCGCTGTTTGCTGCAGATGCATCTTGACTGACTAACTCCAGGTAAGAGTCAGCTGCTCGGTCAGTGACTATCCTGGTAACATCAGGCGTGTGTACACATCCGCTGGCGGGCTCACTGTAACTGTTTGACGTAAAGTTGTAACGGGTCCCCCGTGCCTGCCCCGGGTGTAAGTGTGGGTGCAGAAAGGGAGACGGGAATAGTATCCTGGAAAGTGGTGACAGTATTGAGAGTTAACCGCAGGGCTGTGTTGTTGTTGGTGAGGAGTTTCACCTACTGGAGTCGCTGCTGAGGGGATAGAGTGTGTTGCCCACCAGCCCAGCGCGGGGCCACCTTAGGCGCGGGGCCCAATTGAGATCAATTGGTCCAATTGGCTTAAGGCCGGCCCTGTACATGAGTACATTTCAGATGTATTCAGTTGACCGTAAACCACTTTCCAATGTTCTGACGTAATTAAAGGTGATTTATAAATGCAAATTATTTATTTTGGACAAAGCCAGATTAAAGAAAAGATGGGTAACCAATGTATTGGGGGACCACTGTGCTACTTACCAAAACGTGAGTAGAACTTAACCTGGCTGTTAGCAGGAGGCAGTTATTGTTTAACATTACCTTTCCTCTGACTCACTGACTCCCATGGCTATCTAGACTACACTTCTTCCCACCCTGCTTCCTGTAAGGACTCCATCCCCACTCCCAATTCCTCCATCTATGCCGCCCAGGATGAGGTGTTCCACACCAGGGCATCAGAGATGTCCTCATTCTTCAGGGTACGGGGGTTCCCCTCTTCTACGATAGATGAGGCTCTCACCAGGGTCTCTTCTATACCCCATAACTCTGCTCTCACTCCCCATCCCCCCACTCGTAACAAGGGCAGAGTCCCCCTTGTCCTCACCTTCCACCCTACCAGCTGTCACATACAACAGATAATACTCCGACATGTTCGCCACCTCCAACGGGATCCCACCACTGGCCACATCTTCCCATCTCCTCCCCTGTCGGCTTTCCGCAGAGACCGCTCCCTCCGTAACTCCCTGGTCAATTCGTCCCTTCCCACCCAAACCACCCCCTCCCCTGGTACTTTCCCTTGCAACCGCAGGAAATTCTGCACTTGTCACTTTACCTCCCCCCTTAACTCCATCCAAGGACCTAACCAGTCTTTCCAGGTGCGGCAGAGGTTCACCTGCACCTCCTCCAACCTCATCTATTGCATCCGCTGCTCTAGGTGTCAGCTGCTCTACATCGGTGAGACCAAGCGTAGGCTTGGCGATCGCTTCGCCCAACACCTCCGCTCGGTCCGCAATAACCAACCTGATCTCCCTGTGGCTCAGCACTTCAACTCCCCCTCCCATTCCGAATCCGACTTTTCTGTCCTGGGCCTCCTCCATTGCCAGAGTGAGTGAGTGAAATTGGAGGAGCAGCACCTCATATTTCGCTTGGGTAGTTTACACCCCAGCAGTATGAACATTGACTTCTCCAATTTCAGGTAGTCCTTGCTTTCTCCCTCTTTCCCCTCCCCTTCCCAGCACTCCCACAGCCTACTGTCTCTGCCTCTTCCTTTCTTCTTCCCTCCCCCACCCCCACATCAGTCTGAGAAAGGGTCTCAATCCGAAACATCACCTATTCCTTCGCTCCATAGATGCTGCCTCACCCGCTGAGTTTCTCCAGCATTTTTATCTACCTACGATTTTTCCAGCATCTGCAGTTCCTTCGTAAACATTTCCTCTGAGAGCGTTCTGTTTTCCACGCATCGCTGTGGATCTGTGGGTGGGAAGATTGCTAGGATACTGCTCTGATGTGATGTTTGTACTGTTGGTCACCATTCTACCTGCAGTAGAAATAGGTTTAATGCAATGGGACAATGGTATTAGCTGCCCATTGAGACTCATCCAACGTTCCATTCTATTGACTTCAATGAATAAAGCCAGCAATTTAGTACACAGCAAACAATTTACATGACACATTGCCGACTTTGTGCTGCTGCAAAGACAAATATCTTCCCCAGTGTATTTATTCAGACTTGCAAGCCAAACAAAAATGTCATGGAGAATCTGAAGAATTATTATAATTGACACTTTTCCAACAAAATGATGAGCGTCTCACACAGCTATATTGTCGTTTTGCTCACGTCTTATTCTCCCCAGATTTACCTTTTGAGTGATGTTAGAAAAAAAAACTTTGAGTCACAGTTTAGTTCATTGTCACGTGTACCGAGGTAGAGTGAAAAGCTTTTGTTGCGTGCTAACCAGTCAGCAGAAAGACCATATAACCATATTATAATTACAGCACGGAAACAGGCCATCTTGGCCCTTCTAGTCCGTGCCGAACACTTATTCTCCCCTAGTCCCATCTACCTGCACTTAGACCATAACCTCCATTCCTTTCCCGTCCATATACCTATCCAATTTATTTTTAAATGATAAAATCGAACCTGCCTCCACCACTTCCACTGGAAGCTCATTCCACACCGCTACCACTCTCTGAGTAAAGAAGTCCCCCCTCATGTTACCCCTAAACTTCTGTCCCTTAATTCTCAAATCATGTCCTCTTGTTTGAATCTTCCCTACTCTCAATGGAAAAAGCTTATCCACGTCAACTCTGTCTATCCCTCTCATCATTTTAAAGACCTCTATCAAGTCCCCCCTTAACCTTCTGCGCTCCAAAATACATGATTTTGACAATACATGATTGCAATTGAGTCAGTTACGGTGTACAGATACATGATAAGGGAATAACATTTAGTGCAAAGTAAAGGTAGTAAAATCCGATCAAGGATAGTCCGAGGGTCACCAAGGTGTGAATAGGTGAGAACTTGTATTTTGGTGGTTTTGTCGGCACTGGCTTTGACAATGAGTTTGAAATGTTTACAATGGTGGACTTGCTGAAGCAAGACTGCAGGGAATGCTCATATTATAATATGTGGGATCAATTCATGAAAGCTCACTGTATGGTTGACCTTTGACACGAACGAGTGGTGGGCTATCTGCCAAAGGTGAAAGACAATGGCAAACATTTATTTACATATTTCACGTAAAAATCTATCCCAAGATGTTTCGCAGCAGAGAGAACCATGCAGCAGGAGTTTTGAAATACATGGGTTGCTTATGAATAAAGAATACTGCAAGTAGCTAGAGTACACCACAGTTCCTTGATGCTGCTGTGAAATGTAATCGCCCCTATAGGCAAGAACGGAACTCGCTATCAAAACATGGAGGGGACGGGGGACACAATCTTTTGGCGGCCACGCACGCATACGCACTCACACACACGCGCGAGGCTTCGGAGGCTCAATCCAGCGCTAAAAACGGCGATTTTAAAATCGGGATCACAAAAACTTGGGGGGGATGTCCCCCACCTCTCAAAACATGGGGGGACGTGTCCCCTCTGACCCCCCCGGGTTTTCCGCCCCAGCCTATAGGTGATCTGACTGTAATCTCAACTCCACATTCCGCCTATCTTTGGCAATCTTTCATCCCATCCACCCTTGCCTTAAAAATACTGAAAGACTTTACTTCCACCATAGGTTGAGGAAAGTAGTTCTCAAAACATTGGCGACCAATAATTTCCAACCAACTTTCAGTCTTAAAAATGACCTGTTATCCCATGAGGAACATTCCCTCCACATTGTTGCGGCACGGTGGGACATCGGTATAGTTGCTGCCTTACAGCGCCATGACCTGGGTTCAATCCTAGACTATGGATGCTGTTTGTACAAAGATTGCACCTTCTCTCTGAGACAGTGTGAGGTTTTTTCCGGATGCTCCAGTTTCCTCCCACATTCCGAAAACGTGTAGGTTTGTAGGTTAATTGGCTCCTGTAAATTGTCCCTGGTGTGTAGTCTGCAGGTGATTGTCGGTCAATAGACAATAGGTGCAGGAGTAGGCCATTCGGCCCTTCCAGCCTGCACCGCCATCCAATGTGATCATGGCTGATCATCCCCAATCAGTATCCCGTACCTGCCTTCTCTCCATACCCTCTGATCCCCTTAGCCACAAGGGCCACATCTAACTCCCTCTTAAATATAGCCAATGAACCGGCCTCGACTACCCTCTGTGGCAGAGAGTTCCAGAGATTCGCCACTCTCTGTGTGAAAAAAAATCTTCTCATCTCGGTTTTAAAGGATTTCCCCCTTATCCTTAAGCTGTGACCCCTTGTCCTGGACTTCCCCAACATCGGGAGCAATCTTCCTGCATCTATCCTGTCCAACCCCTTAAGAATTTTATAAGTTTCTATAAGATCCCCTCTCAATCTCCTAAATTCTAGAGAGTATAAACCAAGTCTATCCAGTCTTTCTTCATAAGACAGTCCTGACATCCCAGGAATCAGTCTGGTGAACCTTCTCTGCACTCCTTCTATGGCAATAATGTCCTTCCTCAGATTTGGAGACCAAAACTGTACGCAATACTCCAGGTGTGTTCTCACCAAGACCCTGTACAACTGCAGTAGAACCTCCCTGCTCCTATACTCAAATCCTTTTGCTATGAAAGCTAACATACCATTCGCTTTCTTCATTGCCTGCTGCACCTGCATGCCTACTTTCAATAACTGGTGTACCATGACACCCAGGTCTCGCTGCATCTCCCCTTTTCCTAGTCGGCCATCATTTAGATAATAGTCTGCTTTCCTGTTTTTGCCACCAAAATGGATAACCTCACATTTATCCACATTATACTGCATCTGCCAAACATTTGCCCACTCACCCAGCCTATCCAAGTCACCTTGCAGTCTCGTAGCATCCTCCTCACAGCTAACACTGCCCCCAGCTTAGTGTCGTCCAATCTATTCATCCTGCGCTGATCACCCTATCCACCTTGCATTGATTCTCCTGCCATCCCCCCATCCATCCTACACTGGTCCCCCAATTCAGCCTGTACTTACCCCCCTTCCCATCCATCCTGCACTTCTCATCCATCCATCCTGTACTGATCCCTCATCCATCCTGTACTAATCCACGCATTCATCCTGTACTGACCCACCCTCCATTTACCCTGCACCTTCCCCTCATTCATCCTGTAGTGAAATTCCATTAATCTTGCACAGACCCTCCAATCCACACTGTAGTGACCCACCTCCCCCCATTCATCCTGCGCTGATCTCCCCCCCCCCCCATCCATCTTGTACTGATCCTCCCATTCAAGAAGAATGGGGGGAACAGTCTGAAGAAGGGTCTCGACCTGAAACGTTGCCGCAGCGAGACTCCTGATGGGCACCCGAAAAAGGGACCACATCACCCCGATCCTGGCCTCTCTCCACTGGCTCCCTGTGCGGTTCCGTATACATTTCAAGACCCTCCTCTATGTCTACAAAGCCCTCAATGGGCTTGCCCCCTCCTACATTAAAAGTCTTCTCACCCACCACTCCACCTCCAGGTCCCTCAGATCGGCCGACTTGGGGTTGCTGAATATCCCGCGGTCTAGGCATAAGCTCAGGGACGACCGTGCCTTTGCGGTTGCAGCTCCTAGACTGTGGAACAGCATCCCCCTTCCCATCAGAACTGCCCCCTCCATCGACTCTTTTAAGTCAAGACTAAAAACGTATCTATACTCCCAAGCGTTTCTTGACGTCCACTGAGCGAGGGCTATATGTATATATGTATGTAGTTTGTATGTTTATACTATTCTTATAACAAATGTAAAGCACTTTGACCAACGAGAGTTGTTTTTTAAATGTGCTATATAAATAAATGTGACTTGACTTGACTTGACTATTTCCTTCGCTCCATAGATGCTGCCTCACCCGTTGAGTTTCTCCAGCACTTTTGTCTACCCCCATCCATCCCGTACTGAACCCCCCCCATTCAACACCACTGACATCCCCGTGCTCTCCCCTCACAATTGTACCTACTCCAACTAACACGTACTAATTCACCTGCCTCAATCCAGCCATTCTGCACCAACTGCCTTCTAACCTCGCACCCCTGCCATCTATCCACCCCGCACTGATTCACACTCCCTGACCCTATTGTGCTGGAAATGTCTTCAGAGCGAACAATGACTATGTTTGATAACGGAATGCAATCTAATGTGTTATAATTCCCAATGTTATTATTTGTTTTAATCCATAAAGATGGATTCATTATATTGTGAACACGTGAAACATTAAAACCGCAGTGTTCGATTGTCACTGCTGCCTTTGACACGTTATTACAGAATTCATTTGAACGGCAAATCAATACTCTTAATATGGAGTATCAGTACTGTAGTTATTTAATGAGCAACATTCACAACTATACGTTGGAATTATCCAGGTTTTACTTCTACAGTCGATCATATACATCACAAATTTGGTCAGGAGATATTTCAGTTGACATTTTAACGTTAATTCTGAAGTGGGAATGATGGAAACAGCGTTTATCAATAATTTTTTTTAAATCTGGAGCGTACAAACTGGGTATCTTCATTGCTGTTGCCAACACGTACATCTAATCTGAATGTCTGGTAATGTGGCATCTTGACACCTTTAAATATATTACCAAAAGAACATTTGCTGCAGTTATGTCCTTTGGCCATCTCTTGTCAGTTAGTGTAATGTTTAACCTGTCAGATGGGTATAGTCGGTTTTAACACCTATTATCATAAAATGCCTATAGAAATTTCCTTGCAACCTGTATATTTTGTTGTGGATAAATTATGTGGGAAGCGAAAGTGTTTCTGTACCAATAGCAATAACGACCCATGCTATGGCCATGTTATGGTAATTTTCGGTCCTTCACAGAAAACATGCTTGCATCAATCTGTAGTGTGCATGGTTAAGCATATATGTTATCATGGTCCAGGATTTGTTGACACAGGTTGATCATACGCTGAATAATCCAACCACATTTTAGTTTGGATGTGGAAAGAACTAATAGAAATTGCATTAATTGCAATGTGTAAAAAGAGTTGAGATACTGTCTTATAATTTTGCTCTCCTCCCCTCCCCCCCCCCCAACCCTCCCCCCCCCCTCCCCTCCCCTCCCCCCCCCCCCCCCCCCCCCTTCCCTCCCCCAACTAATTCAAGTAGAAGATCACATCAAACCAGAAGATAATGCAGGTCAACAAGGAGCTAGAGAAGTTTTACTAGGAAGCCATTGAAGGTGCTGATTAATAGTTAATAAGTGCTGATTAATGACATATAGTTAAATTAAGTTTTTTTAGAAACCCAGAAACATAATTTTTTTAAATTAAGTTTACATGAGACGTGTAATCCAGAAGCCAATTGAGATCAACAACTTTCAGCATTTTGTGTCTATGACCAATTTTCAGGATGGCATTACAGTAATGAAACTTGAGGAAAACAGCTGAGCAATTAGTCATAGAGTGATACAGTGTGGAAACAGGCCCTTCAGCCCAACTTGCCCACACCAGCCAACATTTCCCATCTACACAGTCCCACCTGCCTGCGTTTGGTCCATATGCTTCCAAACCTGTTCTATCCATGTACCTGTCTAACTGATTCTTAAACATTGCAATAGTCCCAGCCTCAATTACCTCCGCTGGCAGCTTATTCCATTAACCCACCACCCTTTGTGTGGAAAATGTTACTCCTTAGATTCCTATTAAATCTTTTTCCCTTCACCTTAAACTTATGGCCTCTGGTCCTCGATTCCCCTACTCTGGGCAAGAGACTCTCGATCTTCCCGATATATTCTTTCATGATTTTATACACATCTATAAGATCACCTCTCATCCTCCTCTGCTCCAAGGAATAGAGACCCAGCGTACTCAACCTCTCCCTATAGCTCAGACCCTCGAGTCCTGGCAACATCTTCTTAAATCTTCTCTGCCTTTCCAGTTTCCAGTTTGACAACATCTTTCTAATAACATGGCGCCCAGAACTGAACACAATATTCCCTAAATGCAGTCATACCAGAGCTTATACAACTGCAACAATAGTTGCTACATGCTCAACCATCTCATAGAACCATGCTGCATAACATAAAGAAAGAAATCCACATTGCAAAATATTTGATGAAGAATTTTGAAATGCAACTTCAGAAGTTTCAGCAAATTCCACTGTTGGCTCCAGAGGTTACTGGGACCATTGATCATTGGAGGGATATGGGCCAAACGCAGGCATATGGGGCTTGTGTAGATGGAACATGTTGACCAGTGTGGGAAAATTGGGCTGAAGGGCCTGATTCCACGCTGTATCACTATGACTCTAACCGCTCAGCTGTTTTCCCCAAGTTTACATCTTCGTTAGTTGGGTTTTTTTTTCGTTTTAGAGATAGTGTGGAAACTGCCCCTTCGGCCAACTTAATCCGCACCAACCAACGATCGCCGCACATTAACACTATCCTACACTAGGGCCAATTTTCGATATATATACCAAGTACAAACCTCTGTGTTTAAGAAGGAACTGCGGATGCTGGAAAATCGAAGGTACACAAAAATGCTGGAGAAACTGAGCGGGTGCAGCAGCATCTATGGAACGAGCGAAGGAAATAGGCCTACAAACCTCTATGACTTTGGAGTGTGGGAGGAAACTAATTTCTCGGAGAAAATCCATGCGGTCACGGGGAGAACGTACAAACTCCGCACACAGCACCCATAGCCAGGATCGAACCCAGTTCTCTGGCGCTGTGAACATTGTAAGCCAGCAACTCCACCGCTGCGCCACCGTGCCACCCTGTACTGTAACACCAACCTGAAAATTGGTTATAGACACAAAATGCTGAAAATTATTCATCTCATTTGGCTTCTAGATTGCATAGATCGATAGATACATAGAACTGTACACCTCCCATGTAAACCTCATTTAAAGAAAAATCATCTTTCATGCTTTTTTAAAACTTAATTAACTAGGCAAGAGAGCTGATAAAATGACACGATTGCAAGATGATGTTCTCAGGCTGATTAAATGCCAGAACAGTTTGTTCTTCAACCTGTCGAAGATTGTTACTTTGTCTGACAAAGGTCACTTTGTGTTGCATTTGACAACACTATCAGACAACTTTAACAAAGTTTAGGTTTGTTTTTACTGTTGAGGAAAAAGAACAAAAGTGGTTTGCCCTTGGTCGTATCATTTCACACTTGATTAGAAATCTAATTGAAAGACCTGCGCAGCAAAGTCAGATTTCTCATGCGGATCTGACAGTGACCCTTCAGCTTTTCGATTAACAGCAAGCAATTTGTCACTTTTTCACCACGATCCGGGCATTGGGTTACACACCAGTGAGTGTCACAGGATAAAAATAACACACATTTTAATTATTTACGTGGAATTTCCAGAAAGCAATGAACTCGTTCCTCTACCTCCAAACCCAAGCACCGGGTCGGTGAGAAACACCGTTGATTTTAGCACAATACGGGCCAGGTGGTAAGCCACACATTCTTTTGTGCAATTAAGTTACAAATAAAGTTAAAGTGAGGGAATTCTTTTTTTTTCTGGCCAAATTATTTGGCAAAGTCATAAAGTTCTATATTGAAGAAGGTAAAAGACTTGCACGGGGATCGGGCCTGTCCCACTTTCACGACCTAATTCATGACCTCTGCCGAGTTTGCCCTTGACTCATACTCGCAGCATGGTCGTCACGAGGTCGTAGGTAGGTCGTAGCAGGCCGTGATGCTGGTCGTAGGTACTCGTGGCATCAAGTAGGCCGGGGCGTTTTTCTAGCATGATGAAAAATGTCCACGAGTAAAAAGGTCATGAATTAGGTTGTGAAAGTGGGACAGACCCTTTAGCATTTACTGCAGGAATGTCCCAGGCATCGTTCGGTTGGAACAGAGGTGCGTGGATTGCAACAGAGGTCTAGTGATAGCTCCTTGATGCATGTATTTACCTGCACACAGCGGACAATGCTTAAGCACAGCTACTGCGATTCGCATACAATATGTATCATCATAGAGTCACAATGACAAATGCAGCTGAAATATGGCCTCAGCCTCCCCACTCCCTACTGATCATCAACCATTTACACTAATCCTACATTAATTCTCCTTATTCCACAGTCTCATTAACCTCCCCCAAATTGTATCACTGGGGGCAATTAATTGTGACCCATTACCCCAAGAAACCCCATCTTTTCGGGATTTAGTTTAATTTAGTCCAGTTTTTAGATTAGTTTAGTTTAGAGATACAATGCAGATGCAGGCCCTTCAGCCCACTGAGTCTGTGCCGGCCAGCGATCCCCGCACACTAACACCATCCTACGCACACATTTTACAATTGTGAGTCTTTGGAGTGTGGGAGGAAGCCGGAGCACCCGGAAAAACCCACGCAGGTCACAGGGAGAAGGTACAAACTCCATACAGACAGCACCTGTCCGCAGGATCGAACTTGTGTGCCTGGCAATGTAAGGCAGCAACTCTGCCGCAGCTCCACCATGACCTAACACTATGTGGATGTGGGAGGAATGCGGAACACTCATAGGAAACACAGGTTGTCACAGGAAGGATGTGCAAACTCCACACAGACAGCAGTTGGCCAGGATTGAATCTGGATCTCTGGTCCTTTGAGCCAGTGGCTCCACTGCGCTCCACCTTTTGTTTGAAGTCACAACATACCTGTGAGGCACATGAGAACATTCAACCAGTTAGTTTAGGTTAAAGATACAGTGCGGAAACAGGCCCTTCGGCCCACTGAGTCCGCGCCGGCCAGTGATCCCTGTTATACAAGCACACACTATAGACAATAGACAACAGGTGCAGGAGTAGGTCATTCGGCCCTTCAAGCCAGCACCGCCATTCAGTGGCTGATCATCCCCAATCAGTATCCCGTTCCTGCCTTTTTCCCCATATCCCCTGATTCCGCTATCTTTAAGAGCCCTATCTAGCTCTCTTTTGAAAGCAAACAGGGAATTGGCCTCCACTGTCTTCTGAGGCAGAGAATTTCACAGATTCCCAACCCTCTTTGTGAAAAAGTTTTTCCTTATCTCCGTTCGAAATTGCTTACTCTTTATTCGTAAATTGTGGCCCCTGGTTCTGGACTCCCCCAACATCGGGAACAATTTTTACCGAAGCTAATTAACCTTCAAATCTTTGCAGTGTGCGAGGAAACTGGGGAAAACCCAGGGGGTCACGGGGAGACCGTATAAACTCTATACAGACAGCACCCATAGTCAGGGTCAAACCTGGGACTCTGGCGCTGTAAGGCAGCAACTCTGCTACTGCGCCACCGAGATGTCTTCATTCTTTGGGGAACGGGGGTTCCCCACATCCATCATAGATGAGGCCCTCCAACGGGATCTCACCATTGGCCACATTTTCCATCTCCATCTCTTTCTGCCTTCTGCAGAGACCGTTCCCTCCACAACTCCCTGGTTAAATCATCCCTTCCCACCCAAACCACCCCCTCCCCAGGTACCTTCCCCTGCAACTGCAGAAGATACAACACCTGTCACTATACTTCCTCCCTCAACTCTGTCCAGGGACCCTAATAGTCTCTTCAGGTTACGCAAAGGTTCACTTGCACCTCCTCCAAACTCATCTACTGTGTCCATTGTTCAAGGTGTTGGACTCTGATACATTGGCGAGACCAAACATAGACTGGGCGATCGTTTCGCTGAACACTTTCACTCAGTCTGCCTGGACTTACCTGATCTCCATCTTGCCAAGCACTTTAATTCCCCTTCCCATCCCCACACAGACATTTCTGTCCTGGGCCTCCACAATTGTCACACAACTTGGAGGAACAGCACCTCATATTTCGCTTGGGCAGCTTACACCCCAGCAATATTGATTTCTCTAACTTCAAGTAATCCTTGCATCCCCTCTCTCTCCGTCCCTCCCCCACCCAATTCATTGTACCGGCCTCAAAGCCATCTTGTTGAGTCTCATTGTCTGTCACTCGTTTTCACCAAGACCACAGCTGACAATGGCCTGTTTCCTTTATCACCTGTAAAGGGCTTGTCCCACTTGGCAATTTTTTCGGCGACTGCCGACATCATTGACTGACGTATCAGGTCACTGAAAAATTTGCGCCGTGACACGCCGTGATGACGTATTGTGTTTTTTCAAGTGTCGCAACATTCTTTTTGTCGCCACTGGATTTTGAAATGTTCAAAATCTTTTGGCGACCCTGATATGACACCGGCAGTCGCTGAACAAATCGCCAAGTGGGACAGGTCCTTTACTTTTTCGCATATCTTTCATTCATTTGTTCTATATCTCTCTATATCACTATCTATCTCTCTCGTTTCCCTTTCCCTTGAATCTCAGTCTGAAGAAGGGTCTCGACCCGAAATGTCACCTATTACTTTTCCCGGGAGATGCTGCCTGTCCCGCTGAGTTACTCCAGCTTTCAGTGCCTATTTATAGAATATCCAAACATTCTTTCAGGAATGCCACGCTTCAGCAGGGGAGGTCATGTGGGTCATAAGTTGGTCATTCCTTGTTTATAGTTTCCTTATGGTGCAATAATTTCTTATTTTCTCATTTCTGTGATGAATCTTCATAAAACAGCAAACATAGAACCATGGAACTGCAGACGCTGCTTTACAAAATAAGATACACAGTATTGGAGTAACGCAGGCAGCATCTCTCGAGAACATTGGTAGGTGGTACTTCAGGTCGAGACCCTTCATCACTGATTGTGATGGCGGGGGGGGAGGAGAGAAAGCTGGAGGAAAGGAGGAGCAGAACAAAACTTGGCAGGTGATAGGTGGATACAAGAGAGGGGGATTTTTGATAGGCACTTGGTTGGCCAATAGCCAGAGTTGAAAAGACAAAAGGTGTGAGATAAGGATAAATGGGTTGTGCATTGTGAAGCCAGAGGAAGGAGTGTAGGGGGAGGGGAGATGTTGGTTAATTAGGTACCTAAAATTGGAGAATTCAATGCTACCCAAGCAGATTATGAGGTGCTGTTCCTCCATTTTGTGTGTGGACTCACTCTGACCGTGGATGGGGCCCAGGTCAGGAATGTCTGTGTGGGAATGAGAAGAGGAGTTAAAATGGTTACCATCCAGGAGATCTTGTAGGCCTTGCTGGACCGAGCCAAGTGTTCAACAAAACGCTCGCCAAGCCCTTGCTTGGTTTCGCAGATGTAAAGGAAGCCACATCAGGGACACCAACTGCAGTATTGAGGTTAGAGGAGGTGCACGCTAACCTGTGTTTCGCCGGGAATTACTCCTGGGATCCCTAGGTGGATGTGAGGGAGGAGGTTTAGGGACAGGTCTTACATCTCCTGCGTTTGCAGGGGAATGTTTGATTGGGAAGGGATGAGTGAACCAAGGAGGTGCAAACGGAGTGGTCTTTGTGGAAGGCAGAAAGGACTGGGGAGTCACAGAGCCATGGTCATACAGCATGGATACAAGCCCTTCAGCTAACTTGCCCGTGCCGGCACAGATGCCCCATCTACGCAACTCCCACCTGCCTGCGTTTGGCTCATGTCTAATTAAACCATTCCTATCCATGTACTTGTTCAACTGTCATTTAAATGGTATTATAGTACCTGCCTCAACCACCGCCTCTGGCAGATCATTCCATATACTCCACACCCTCTAGGTGAAACGTTGTCCCTTGGGTTCTCAGTAAATCTTCCTCCTCTCACCTCAAACCGATGTCCTCATGTTCTTAGATTAGATTAGATTAGATTAGATTAGATAGCCAACCGAAGTCTGAACGAAATTGAAGCAGTCATACATTCAATACAATACAATAAAAAACAACAATAAACACATATTAACATCCACCACAGTGAGTCCACCCAACATCTCCTCACTGTGATGGAGGCAAAAGTCTTAGGTCTGCAGTCTCTTCCCTCCTCTTCTCCTTCTGCGCTGAGGCGATACCCCCCGGGCGATGTTACAACTGTCCCGCGGCTCAAACACCGCGGCCCGGGGTGGTCGAAGCTGCCGCTCACCAGTCCTGCTGACGCAGCCGCTGGCCCGCGGCCGAACCCCGGACTCAGGCCACCGCCGCCAGAACACCGTGCAAGCCACCGGAGCATCGTTCCAGCCCCGAGCCGGATCGCCCCCACGTGAGTGCCGTTACCGTCTCAGCCTCGGGCTGGGCCGCCCCGACCGGGCACCGCTCCTCCCTCGGGCTGGGCCGCCCCGACTGGGCGCCGCTCCTCCCTCGGGCTGGGCCGCCCCGCCGCTCCTCCCTCGGGCTGGGCCGCCCCGACTGGGCGCCGCTCCTCCCTCGGGCTGGGCCGCCCCGACTGGGCGCCGCTTCTCCCTCGGGCTGGGCCGCCCCGACTGGGCACCGCTCCTCCCTCGGGCTGGGCCGCCCCGACTGGGCGCCGCTCCTCCCTCGGGCTGGGCCGCCCCGACTGGGCGCCGCTTCTCCCTCGGGCTGGGCCGCCCCGACTGGGCGCCGCTCCTCCCTCGGGCTAGGAGCGCCGTACCTCCCCGAGCTCGGCCACTCCGACGGGAGCACCGTTCCTTCCTCGGGCCGGCCGTCCTCACGGTAGCGTCACAGCCCCTCACGGAAGCCTTGTTCCAGCCCCGAGCCGGGCCGTCCTCACGGGAGCGAGCTCAGTGCGAGTCCTGGCGGGCTCTGCCTCCTGAGCCTCGAGGTCGCCAGCTCCGCCATTAGGCCTCAGCGCAGACGGAGGCAGAGAAGGGGAATACGACATAAAAGTCGCATTCCCCCGCAGGGAGAGACAGCAAGCCCCGTTTCAACCCCCCCCCCCCAAACCGAAACTAAAAACCAAAAACGAGACTAACCAAAATGAAAATAAACAACCCAAAAAACACAAAACAAACAGGACTGCCGGAGAGCCGCTGCAGCCAGAGCCGCGCCGCCACTTGATTCCCCAACTCTAGATAAAAGGCTGCAAATTCACCCTACCTACTCCCTTCATGATTTTATACACCTCTACAAGATTACCCCTCAGCCTCCTATACTGCAAGAAATAAAGTCCTAGCCTGCTCAACCTCTCCCTGGAGCTCAGGCCCTCAAGTCCTGAGGCACGATGTGTTGGATGCGGAGGCTGGTGGGGTGAAAGGGGGGAACTCGATCCTTGTTCCATCTGGAAGAGGGAGGAGAGCAGAACTACGGGACACAGAGGAGATGTGGGTGAGGGATCCACCTATGACAGCCGGGGAGAAACAATGTTTACTGAAGAAAGAGGACATCTCGGATGGCGGATGTCTTAGGATGGACTCATCTTGTGAGAAATGGCAGGGATGGAGAAATTGAGAGGTGGGGGGTAGTGTCTTTGCAAGGGGCAACTTCGGAGGCAGTGTAGTCCAATAACCTTTGGAGTCAGTAGGTTTGTGGTAGACAACAGTCGATAGTTTGTCCCCTGTGATGGAGACAGAGAGAGGAAGAAAGTGAAGAGAGGTGTCAGAAAACATTGGTTCATCCACATCTGAACGTTATAGGAAAAAGGTAAACGTTTTACAGAGAGTTTATTGTCATATGTCCCTGATAGGGCAATGAAATTCTTGCTTTGCTTCAGCACAACAGAACCTAGTAGGCATGACTACAGAACAGATCAGTGTGTCCATATACCATTATATAAATATATACAAACATGAATAAAATGTCCATGATTGGTAAATTGAACATCTAAACGTTACAATTAGACTCTGACGTGCACTGCCTGGAGAAAGCACTAAAGGCAGATTCAGTTTTGGCATTTTGAAATAAACTGGATCCAAAATGGAAATGAATAATGCTAAGACAACAGACCAATGCAACTGTTTAAGAAGGAACTGCAGATGCTGGAATATCGAAGGTAGACAAAAATGCTGGAGAAACTCAGCAGCTGCCTCACCCGCTGAGTTTCTCCAGCATTTTTGTAGACCAATGCAACTAGCTGGATTACTCTTCCAGAGGGCCAGCATAGATTTGACGGGCTGAATGGACACTTACTGTGCTGAACCATTGTATGGTTCTGAATAAAAAAACTTCAATTTTCCGTTTTTGTTTTTCATTTTCTTGAAGCATCAGCTTATGCCAAAGTCTATCACTGAGTAAATTTTAGAATGAACTGTATGAATGAATGAATAAGTTTATGTGCCAATAATCACATCAACAGGAATGACTTTGGGAGATATTGTTCTACATACTTCTTTGAAACAAGATTGAACTCGCATGAATGCCTAGATGTTAATAAATGAAAACATGTTAACTTGTCAGACCAGTCACCATGTGATTCATGTCCATAAGGGATAGGAGTAGAATTAGGCCATTCGGCCCATCGTCTCCTCCGCATTCAATCATGGATGATCTATCTTTCCCTCTCAACCCCATTCTCCCCATAACCCCTGACACCCGTACTAATCAAGAATCTATGTATCTCTGCCTTAAAAAATATCCACTGACTTGGCCTCCACAGCCTTTTGTGGCAATGAATCCCACAGATTCACCACCCTCTGACTAAAGAAATTCCTTCTCATCTCCTTCCAAAAGGAATGATGTCAGAAGATATTGCTGGCTTCCATGCATGTTGCATTTGGTGATGACGGCTGACGTTTGCTCGACAACAGCCTACACAGAGGTTGGTGGGATCAATAACTCATAGTGGAGACAAGGCCAAATGATGTGGGCTGCAATCAGGCACCAGATCATCAATGAGAATTTCAATCGCAGGCACTGTAACAAAGGCTTTCTGTGCAGCCATTGTGTGCAGTTCTGGCTGCCACACTGTGGGAAAGATGTGAATGTGCTGGAGAGAACACAGAGAATACTCAAGGATGTTTCTTGGATTGGAGAACTTTAGTTATGGAGAGAGATTAGATAGGCTGGGCTTGTTTTTCTCTAGTGCAAAGGAGGCTGAGGGAAGACCTGATAGAAGTATATATAGATTATAATCAACGTTTTGGATGAGAATGTACAAGGCAGGATTAATAAATCCGTATTGTAGATAGCAAAGCTAGCTATCAAATGTTACAGCATGATTTTGATCAGTTGGGCACGTGGACAGAGGAATGGTTAATGGAGTTTAATGCAGGGGTGTTGCTTTTTGGGAAGTCTAACCAGAGGAGCATCTTGAATAGGCAAGGCATGTAAGGATACCATCCTAAAGTAAGTGCTTTGGGTATGCTGTAGAGCTGAGGGATCTACTGGAGGAGTGCAGGTACATACTGTATTTCCTTCAGAGTGGCATCACAGGTGGTCAAGAAGGCTTTCGGCACATTGGCCTTCATTAGTCATGGTATTGAGTATATAATGAAGATAGATACAAAATGCTGGATAAACTCAGCAGGAGAGGTATTATCACTGGAGTCATAATCATAGAGTGATACAGTGTGGAAACAGGCCCTTCGGCCTAACTCACCCACACTGGCCAACAGTCCCAGCTACCCTAGTCCCACTTGCCTGCACTTGGTCCATAACCCTCCAAACTTGCCCTATCCATGTACCTGTCCAACGGTTTCTGAAATGATGGGATAGTCCCAGCCTTGACTACCTCCTCTGGCAGCTTGTTCCATACACCCACCACCAAGAGAAGGAATTGGTGACGTTTCAGGTCGAGACCCTTCTTTAGACATTCGGTATATAAGTTGAGATGTTATGTTACATCTGTACAAGGCTTTGGAGAGGCTACAGTTGGAGTTTTAGTCTGCCTACTATTGGAAATGTGTTATTAAGCAGGAAACAGTGCCGGGAAGAATGACGAGGATGTTGCCAGGATGTGAGGGGCTGAGCTATAGGGAGAGGTTGGGCAGACTACAACTGTATTCATTGGAGCGTAGGAGGATGTGAGGTAATCTTATAGAAGTGTATAAGATCATGAGGAAAATAGATAGGATAGATGCACAATTTCTTTTACACTGGGTAGTGGAATTAAGAACCAGGTGACAGGTTTAAGCTGAGAGGGGAAAGATTTAATAGGAACCTGAGGGGCAATTTCTTCACACAAAGGTTGGCGATATATGGAATGAGCTGCCAGAGGAGGTAGTTGAGGCAGAAACTATAACAACATTTAAAAGACATCTGGACAGGTACATGGATAAGAAAGATTTAGAGGAATATGGGCCAATCTTGTAGGACTCGTGTAGATGGGGCATCTTGGTTGGCATGGACAAGCTGTGCCAAAGGGCCTGTTTCCGTGCTGTATCATTCTATGGCAATAGCTAGGGTAGATAATCACATTTTTTGCCTATAATTAGAATATTAAAAGATTTGAGGTGAGAGGAATGAGTTTTACAGGATCTGAGAGGAAGTGTAGCTAATATCTGGAATGTGCTGTCAGAGGAGGTGGTGGAATCAAATACAATAACTATGCTTAAAAGGCATTTAGGCAGTCACTTAAATAGGCAAGGCATACAAGGATACTGTCCTAAAGCAGGCAAATGCAATTAGTGTAGGCGTGAAAAAAGGTCGGCAGTGACATGGTGGGATAAAGGGCCAGTTTCTACAACCCAATGAATAAACTGTGAACTGTTTTCAGTGCAATTTGTTATAAGGTCATAAGGAATAGGAGTAGATTTAGGCCATTCGGCCCACCAAGTCTACTCCACCATTCAATCATGGCTGATCTATCTCTCCCTCCTTATCTAAATCTCCAAATCCTCCCTCCCTCCTAAAGCTATAGGTAACTTTCTAATAAACTTTCCAATATACTGATACTATATAGAAACTGAATATCCATCACATTGCAGGGAGAGAACTGAGAAACTGGCAAAAAATATTTTCCAAAAAAAGTGAAATTCTACCTATACACGGCACCTTTCTCTGTGTTCTAGACAAATACAATTTTGGCTAAAAAGATGTGTGTATTCGAAGATATGCTGGATTACATGCGGTTTCGAATGTGCCTTTAGATGTGAGCAAGTGAGAGCTCATGTGTATTCTTGTCAATCTGAAAAGTTTCTTGCCTTGGGGTGAATAATGATGTGGTTGGAAATCTGTTAGAAAACACTGGATTTAGCCAGCACATCAGGGTGGAGATAGGAACAGTCTTAACATTTGGTGACTGAACTGGAAAATGTTACAGCACCGAATTTCATAGTATTTTGTTTTCAGCAAGTACAGAGGCAATGTTATTGATATTGGTTTATTATTGTCACGTACTGAAAGATAGTGAAAAACGTATGTTTAGTGCGCTCCCCAGGCATAAATGAGTACAACGATTAGTGCGAAAAAGAAAATATCAGAGCGCAGAATTTACCATTGCAGCGTCAGAGAAACTGCAGATTAAAACAATAGTGAGGGAGGAAAGAGCAGAAATGGTCAAAAATCGACAGGAGCAACATCTAGATATGGAATGCATTGTGCAGGTTCCGCTACACTGCGCTCTCAGTAAAAGCTACCAAAAAACAAATCTAAATATTCTAGAGTTTTCAGAAAACAGGAGGCCAAATGGGAAAGGGGGTGGAGAGTGTGATAGTAGAGATATTGGCAGTGGGTGAGTAACTACCTTAGTCCAGAAAATCAGAGCTAGAGATAACTAAGGACAAGACCACTTAGGTTGTGGTTGGAGGCTGGTCGATAACTACGCCTTCAATAGTTGTTAGACACAAAAAGCTGGATTAACTCAGCGGGACAGGCAGCATCTCTGGAGAGAAGGAAAGGGTGACGTTTCGGGCAGACTGGTCCCTCAATAGTTGTGTCGGACAGAGTTTCAATCAAGAAATTACAAGAGCGTGTAACAAAGTAATGACTAAGCGGAGGTTGGGCGATCGTTTCGCCGAACACCTCCGCTCAGTCCGCAATAACCAACCTGACCTCCCGGTGGCTCAGCACTTCAACTCCCCCTCCCATTCCCAATCCGACCTCTCTGTCCTGGGTCTCCTCCATTGCCAGAGTGAGCAACAGCGGAAATTGGAGGAACAGCACCTCATATTCCGCCTGGGGACCTTGCGTCCGGATGGCATTAACATTGAATTCTCCCAATTTTGCTAGCCCTTGCTGTCTCCTCCCCTTCCTTAACCCTCTAGCTGTCTCCTCCCACCCTCCCGTCCGCCCGCCCTCGGGCTCCTCCTCCTCCCCTTTTTCCTTCCTTCTCCCCCCCACCCCCCATCAGTCTGAAGAAGGGTTTCGGCCCGAAACATCGCCTATTTCCTTCGCTCCATAGATGCTGCTGCACCCGCTGAATTTCTCCAGCAATTTTGTGTACCTTCGATCTTCCAGCATCTGCAGTTCCTTCTTGAACAACAAAGTAATGCAAAGTATTGCGGGATTTAAATCTCCACATCGACCCTTCAAAATGTTTGCCTTTGCCAGAATGACCGAAGGTCATGATAATTATTGCCCTATTTCAGAGTCTCAGTGATACTGCACTTTGTGCACCAACGGATAGTTATGTGAGGTTAAGGATTATCCATGGACCACATAACACCACTCCAAAGCCCATGCCCAGAGAAAATACTCAAGCAATGTCAGCCACTTAAGGGCCTGTCCCACTTAGGCTATTTTTTAGGTGACTAGGCTGTCGCAACATGGTTGCCGGGGTGTTGCCTGTATGGTCGTGAGTAGTCTCCTCAGTCGCCCAAAGAGTTGTAGCGTCATTCTGGTCGCCGCTGGATTTTCAACATGTTCAAAAAATTTAGCCGACAGTGGGTTGACGCCAATGAGCGTAGCTTGACCTCTCCTGACGTAGGTGCTGTCGTAGGTTGTTGCTAGGTGACGTAGGTTGTCGCCGGTGCTGACTTCGGTGAATTCCATTGGCGACTACCTACATCAAAATACGTCAACCGGCGACAGGTACCGGCGACTGAATTATCTTCAGTTGTCGCCGATGGGGTCGTAGCTTGTCGTAGGTGTGGTCATCGGTTATTGTAGGTTGTCGCCTGTGTGATCGTGGGTTGTCATAGGTGTGGTCATCGGTGGACGTCCTAATGGGTCGCCAGTTGTTGGTAGCTAGGTGTTGACGTCGACTAGGTGTTAGGTTCTTGTAGCTTGTCGTAGACATTGTCGTAGGGGGGTCCAGTCGCCGGTTTCTCGGCGACCTGCTACGACTATGACAGTCGCCTAAAAAATCGCCTAAGTGGGACAGGCCCTTTAGTCATTTTAACATGACTGTGGAAACCAGAAGCATCTTGATGTAATGCCTCTGGGGAAAGCCTTGCAGTGTATTGCAATGGGTCTCCAAATTCCTTCATAAGCAAGCAATAGTCTAACATAGTCAGCAGCCGTGGGAGGAAGCAAAGTCGAGAGGCTAACCTCACTCAGGCAATTGCCAAATAGGTTAGTATTGCAATTCCTCCACTACAGTTCCCATTTTAACTTCCCTTTGTTGCCGATAATCCCAGTTTCTGCTTGACCACAAGCACAGGATATCTATCTATCTATATTGCTAAAAGACTGATCTAGACCGCTTTTGGCTCGCTGTGGTGTGATTTCCGAGAGAACGCCGCCACCTACGGCCGTCATTTTGGCCACCTCGCTCAGAGCCCCCCTCCGCCTTCCGGGACCGGAGGATTTTTCCCATCGATGAAAAATCAGAGAGATATTAATGTTTTTTTTATAATTGCCATTCTCTCTGCTGCCCCTGCCGGTGGGAGGGACTATAAAACCCGGAAGTGGTGTGCCTCACTCAGTCTCTGCAAGATGGAGGAAGCCAGAGGGTCACGTCTCACTGAGCTCTGAATAACACTGAACACATGTCTACTCAACTGTGAGTCCCCTTAATGTGGTTTGAAAATGAAAATATAATAATAATAATAATAAATTTTATATTTAATGGGCGCCTTTCATACAAAATCTCAAGGACACCTTACATAGTAAAACATATAATCAGAATAAAATAAGTAATAAAGACATCACAGAGACACAAATTAAAAACAGAATTCATTCCAAAAACAGAAAATCAAAAACACAGTGTGAAGAGAGAGCAGCGGCAACCAATTCGTGCCAGCGTCCACTCTCTCTTCACGGCAGCCATCTTGGACACAGACTTACAGGATTACATTAGACAAAAAAATCATCCCCCCACAATGGAAACCACTGTGGAGGAAGGCACAATGTCCAGTCCCCATCCCCAGTTCACCCCAAAGTCAGGCCTATTGAGGCCACCGCAATTGCCTCTACGGAGGCCCGATGTTCCTGGCCGTTCTCACCGGGTGGTCTTGCCCCGGCGTCGGGAGAGTCCTCTCGGCGGCTGGGCCACCTGGAACGGCCGCTTCCTAGCTTGAGACCGCGGCTTCCGGAGCCGACAAGGACGCACCGAGTTGGAGCTCCTAGGCTCCCGATGTTAAAGCCGGCGCCGCCCTCTCCGCTCCGCAGACCCGCAGCCCGGGGATGTTGCTCTCGCCGGTCCAGCTCACCAGAGCTCCAGCGCGTCGCTCCAGCGCGGCGACCCAGGCAAGGCATCGCCCGCTCCACTCCGCTCCGCGATAGCGCTCCAACACTGTGCCGCCACCGAGGCCAAGCTGCTGGGCGGTGCCCGCCAGGAAACGGCGCTCCAAGCCCGCTGGTAGGCCACGAGGACGGGTCAGCGGGCAGCCCGGAGAAAAAGCTGCCACACCGACCAGGTAGGGACCTAGAAATAAAGTTGAGACCTACCCCCCACATTAAAAAGTCCATATCCCCTACAAACGAAAAACAGGACTCACTAAAAACTATTAAAAAAAAAACGAATTAAAACGGACGGCTGCTGGCTAGCAGCCGTTCACCAAGATGGCTCCTCCTCCTATTAAATATGGTTGGTTTGAATTAAAAGGCACTGCCTGCAAGAAGGGTTTCGGCCCGAAACGTCGCCTATTTCCTTCGCTCCATAGATGCTGCTGCACCCGCTGGGTTTCCCCAGCAATTGTGTGTACCCACTGCCTGCAAATGGTTGTTTGGGTGCTTTGGCTTGAAGTTAAGAGGCACTACTGGAAATGGTGGTTTGGGTGCTTTGGCTTGAAGTTAAAAGGCACTACTGCAAATGGTGGTTTGGGTGCTTTGGCTTGAAGTTAAAAGGCACTACTACAAATGGTGGTTTGGGTGATTTGGCTAACTTCCTGTTTGCACTGTATATTGATTTTAGATAAAATGCTACCACTTACCGCTGTGATTTTTGGCCATCTTACTCAGTCCCCCCTCAGTCAGCAGGTGCAAAGGATTCTTCCCATCAATGAAAAATAAAAGTTTTATTAGTGTTTAAAAAATGTTGAGAATCTCTTTCCTGTCAATCACGCCATGAAGGCCACACCGTTTCCGGTGGGAGGGGAGGGGGTTATAAAACCCGGAAGTGTGGGTGTGGCTCAGTCTCTGCATGATGGGGGAGGGGGAGGTCACGACTCTGTCTGAGCTGTGAATCAACTGAACACACTGAATGTCTACTGAACTGTGAGTTTGCTGTTTTGTGTGATTTTATGGTGGTTTCACCCTGCATGAAATGGTATGAAACTGCACATGAATTTGGTGGCCTTGGATCCAGCTTGAAGTGGTATGAAACTGCACTTGAATTTGGTGGCCTTGCACCATGCTTGAAGTGGTATGAAACTGCACTTGAATTCGATGGCCTTGCACCCTGCTTGAAGTGCTTGGAAACTGTACTTGAATTTGGTGGCCTTGCACCCTGCTTGAAGTGGTAGGAAACTGCACTTGAATTCGGTGGCCTTGCACCCTGCTTGAAATGGTAGGAAACTGCACTTGAATTTGGTGGCCTTGCACCCTGCTTGAAATGGTAGGAAAATTGATTTGAATTTGGTGGCCTTGCACCCTGCTTGAAATGGAATTTCAAGGAATAGCCATGAGTCAACTGCCAGCCCACCAGCCGTGAGTGAGCTGCCAACACATCAGGCTTGAGGGACAGAGCTGCCACCCCAAGAACCCATACCAGCGCTCCAGAAAGCCCCCCCCCCCCCCTCACTGACCACCAATATTGGAATTGGTGGAGAGGTGGAATATTGCGTCGGGGACCAGCCCTCCCGTGTGAACATGGGACCCAACGGGTCCCACTTAGTCTAGTAATATTATATCGTAACATCCCAGAACAACCGTGAAAGCGGCCACAGCAACATCAGCTCATCACCCTTGTCTTGGTCTTCTGTTTGCTTTTGCCTGTTGTGATCTTCCTTTGCAATTTTGTCCAATGACTTGCGGCAGTGAAGGCTTGTGGGGCCATTTAAGCCAACCTTGTGCAGCTTCCTCATTAATTGCACAGCAGCCAGAATAAAGTTTATTTGATATATTGTTTAAAGTATCTGTTCTCATTGGTTTAACATCTGCTACATCCCTTGTCTAGGGACCATATATTAAAGAGATGTTGGGAACAGGGAGATGGAATAGGGGCTTGCTCTGTGCACTCCACGCATCGACACAGAGGTATTGCAGTGCCTCCAGGAACAGCACACTTCCCTTTTGGGAGATTATCAAAGATGAAAAGAAAAGACTAAAATTGTGTGTATGTTGACGGGCTGGTGTTGACGGACTGGTGAAGTAAATGGTTTGTGTTTATTTATTTCAGAACAAAAAAGAAAGCAGATATGAGATTAGCATTGTGTAGGATTGCAGGCTCGGCGATCGTTTCGCTGGACACCTCCGTTCAGTCTACCTAAACCTACCTGATCTCCCGGTTGCTCAGCACTTTAACTCCCCCTCCCATTCCCACACTGACCTTTCTGTCCTGGGCCTCCTCCACTGTCAGAGTGAGGCCCAGCGCAAATTGGAGGAATAGAACCTCATATTTCGCTTGGGCAGCTTACACCCCAGCAGTATGAATATTGACTTCTCTAACTTCAGATAGCCATTGCTTTCCCTCTCTTTCCAACCCCTCCCCCTTCCCAGTTCTCTGACCAATCTGACTGTCATAGAAACATAGAAAATAGTTGCAGGAGTAGGCCATTCAGCCCTTCGAGCCTGCACCACCATTCAATATGATCATGGCTGATCATCCAACTCAGTATCCTGTACCTGTCTTCTCTCCATACCCCCTGATCCCTTTAGCCACAAGGGACACATCTAACTCCCTCTTAAATATAGCCAATGCACTTGCCTCAACTACCTTTTGTGGCAGAGAATTCCAGAGATTCACCACTCTCTGTGTGAAAAATGTTTTCCTCATCTCGGTCCTAAAAGATTTCCCCCTTATCCGTAAACTGTGACCCCTTGTTCTGGACTTCCCCAACATCGGGAACAATCTTCCTGCATCTAGCCTGTCCAACCCCTTAAGAATTTTGTAAGTTTCTATAAGATCCCCCCTCAATCTTCTAAATTCTAGCGAGTACAAACCGAGTCTATCCAGTCTTTCTTCATATGAAAGTCCTGACATCCCAGGAATCAGTCTGGTGAACCTTCTCTGTACTCCCTCTATGGCAAGAATGTCTTTCCTCAGATTAGGAGACCAAAACTGTACGCAATACTCCAGGTGTGGCCTCACCATGACCCTGTACAACTGCAGTAGAACCTCCCTGCTCCTATACTCAAATCCTTTTGCAATGAATGCTAACATACCATTCGCCTGTCACTTTCTCCTAGCTAACAATGATCTATTCTACATTTTCCTTGATCTGCATCTCTTTTGATGTCTCCTTTTCCCA
>NC_045974.1:40200744-40368948 GCF_010909765.2 Amblyraja radiata | reverse complement strand
GTTTTACCAACTCAACAACACTGAGAGAGCCTTAACCACAAGAAATCCTAAAGGCAGTTCAAGTAGGCAGTTAACCATCATCTTAGTCATAGTCATAGAGTCATGCAGCTCAGATACCAGCCCTTCTTCCCAACTCAACCATCCCTACCAAGATGCCCTATCTAAGATCGTCCCATTTGCCTGAATATCACATATATCCCTCTAAATCCCTTCCTTTCCATGTACCTACCCAATCTTCTAAAGGCCATTAAGATAGGCATTAGGATGATTTGATAACCTAAATTAAATATTTTATGGTGTTAAGTACTGTATACCCAATTCTAATTCAGAGGCAAACAGGCACTTTTATCGACAACATTTCAGGATTATTTATTTATTAAAATAATTACGGGGAATTGATAGCTTTAGTAACTAAAATATTTTAAATTAAAATGTTCCTGTAATAAAGTAAGTTTTTGTGAGTTTTCTCTGAGATCTTTGGTTTCCTCCCACACTCCAAAGACATACTGGTTTGTAGGTTAATTGGCTTGTTATTGGCTGATCGGCATGGATTCAGTGGGCCGAAGGGCCTGTTTTCGCACTGTATCACTAAACTAAACTAAACTATAGACCAGTGTGTTCACCAGGATTAACATGTAACATGAAGATAATAACAAACTGTGGGTGCATCAGCTGTAATAAGGGATTTGATAAATTTATCCAAATGAAATGGTGTATTATTCAAGAGATTAAAAGCTTCATTTTATTTTTATTACAATAATTTCAACAAAAATGCCTTAACGGCCCTTCTTAAATCCGTGTTTGTAAAATAAAGTTGTTCTGGATCTGTATTTAATCTTAATAATTCATGTGCTTTGTGGCACTTCATCTTGTATTTTGCATTAATGAATGACAACAGTAGTGCGCTGTGTTGATGTATGTAAATGTTTGCTGCTGACTGAAGAACTGCAGAGATGGAGATTGAATTCCACTTTTAATTGCCCACGTGGACTATAATTGTTCACGGTCTAAGTATTTGCATTCTGGTGCATCCTCACAGAAGTTCATGTACTTATAAATCTATTTCCTTGGATGTGGAAGAGGGTATCATTTGAGAGAGTATGTGTTGATTTTAGAAAAGCCTTTGTGGACATTTCTAGTTCTAGTCATATTAGCAGCATGAAAATAGCTTTTTTTCTGATTGCATTTACCTTTATTACTTAGGTTTATTATTGTCACGTACTGAGGTACAGTGGAAATCTTTGTTTTACATGCTATCCAAACAGATCAGATATACCATACATAGATACAATCAGCGGGACCCATTCTTTCTCTCCAGAGATGCTGCCTGTCCCACTGAGTTACTCCAGCATTTTGTGTCTGTCTTCGGTTTAAACCAGCATCTGCAGTTCCTTCCTCTCTCAGGTGATTGAAAGTCCGATGGTTAGAATGCCCTGAGCTACTTGCTACATACAGGATGGAAGTGTGAGTGTGAGTGCATTGTGTACACAGAATGGGCGATGTTGATTTGATTATTTTATTTGGAGGTGTGCTTTTTCACACTTCTATTCCCCTCTCCCATCAGGCAAAACGTATAAAAGTGTGAAAACGCACGCCTCCAGATCCAGCTGTTATCAGGCAACTGAATCATCGTACCACAACCAGAGAGCAGCGCTGAACTACTATCTACCTCTTTGGTGACCCTCGGACAATCCTTGATCGGACTTTGCAGGCTTTACCTTGCCCCAAACATTATTCCCTTATCAAGTTATCATTTACACTGTAAATGGCTCGATTGTATTCATGTATTGTCTTTTCGCTGACTGGATAGCACGCAACAAAAGTTTTTCACTATACCTTGGTACAAGTGACAATAAACTAAACTAAACTTATTTATTAACTGTTCGGGATGTAGATGTCTCGGGCGTGCTTCTCATTTACTGCCCCTGAGAAGATGGTGGTGAGCAACTTTATTCAACTACTGTAGTTCGGGTGAATGCATTCACATAATACCATTGGCCTGGTAGTTACAGGATTTAGAATCAGTGACAAAGGAAGATACTGTATTTCCATTGCATGAGAGGTGTGTGATTCGGAGGGTAACTCACAGGTGCTGGTGATCTTCCTTGGTGGCTGAGGCCACAGTTTGGGAGGTGTAGTCAGATTAGTCTAAACCATTATTGTGATATGTTGATATCAATCTTTCTCATTGATTTGACTTCAACTTACCTAAGGGGGTTGCAGTGAATGGAATATATTATTCAGGTGAACAAAGTCCTTGTGTTTAGCACCAAGAAGACAACCATCACCTCATGTATGGCTTTTATATGAATTCTCAAGTGCTTCAAGGTTTGCTGTTGATGGTGCTAACGGTTTCAGAAGAATTGTAGACGTTCAGTGGATTGAGGAGATTAATTTTGTTTCATTTGCAGAACATGTTGAGGGTTGGGACGGAAACTGGAAACCTCTGTTGCTTTGTATTAATTGTCTGGTTAGATTGAGGCACGTTGCTGCACAAGTGGCTGTTCTGGTGCTTCTAACAAGGTAGGGAGGGGGAGATTAGGGCTTGCAAAGCAGGGTAAACATCCAACGCAACAGGAGGATGGAGGGAGGAGAGAAAAGAGGTTGGAAGTTGAGGCAGAGGATTTGGTCAAAAGTGTTCTGAGAATCAACCTTGCAGCAAATTCACTCCACGTGCCTGATTGAATTGTCTTTACAGAAAGCTCTTCGCCAAAAAAATGGATAAGAGAGATCTGTCACATATGTATCCACATCTGAAGCCAGTGTATATATGCTGGCCAGCATATCACAACACCACTGCTTCAAGAAGGTGATAAAGCCTCTCTATGCCAGGAGAGGTACATTTATCACCAATTTCTTGGGTTGACAGCCACAAACAACACTTTTTATAGTGGCTTGGTTACTGTATGTGCAGGGGTCAAGGGGTCAAGAGCGTTCACATCACGGCCCTGTTTTCACCAATCTTTCCACCACCAGGCACAAGAAGCACAAGACAGACACCATTGTGCGCAGATGCCGAGAAGTGTGTTCAGCTCTGGCTGAACAACTTCTAATCTTGTGTGTGGACTCGATAAGGAGAAGGAAGAAGACTGTATATGCAAGGCAGGCTGATAAATGATCAATATTAAACAAATCAAAGGACTTGGGGCAAGCACAGGAAAGTGTTGTTGAAGTGGAAGATCAGGCGTAATCTTATTGAATGGTGGAGAAAGCATAAGGATCCAAAAGGCCAATTGTAAATGTTTTTGTAAATGTTGTGTCTAGCCTAGAACACAGGTTCTGAATGTGCACCATTTCAATATTTAGAGAACAAAACCCCTTCCGTTTCAGATCAGTTCCACATCCTCAGATCAACCAGTCATTGCCATTCACTCCCTGTACCATCAGGAGACCACAATGTTTGGATTTCCACGGAATATCCGGTCTCTGGCCTACCCCTGCAGCAACAATAATAATGATGGGACAGTGGCGCAGTGGTACGGTTGCTGCCTTACCATGCCAGAAACTCAGGTTCAATCCTGACTACTGGTGCTGTCTTTATGGAGTTTGTACATTCATCCTGTGACCGCGTGGGTTTTCTCTGGGTGCTCTGGTTTCCTCCCATCGTCCAAAGACGTACAGGTTTCTCGGGTAATGGGCTTCTGTAGAAAAAAAAGTAAATTGTCCCTAATGTGTGGGATAGTGCGGGTGGACCGGGTGATTACTGATCAGGGTGGGCTTGGTGGGCTGAAGGGCATGTTTCAATGCTGTATCTCTGAAGTTGTAACTCAAATTTCACTGTACCGTAGTTAGTCAAGTGTCAATAAATGCGAACTTGAACTTGAACTTGAAGTCTAAAGTCTAAAAGCCTAAATGTTTATGTTGCTTGATCAATCACACTAATACATTTTTATTGATCAAAGGTATTAAGAGAAGTCAGAAAAATATAGTTTGGTTACAGATCAGCCACAATATCAAAGAATGTTAAGATAAACACAAAGGGTTAAAGAGCCTTTCTCCGTTCCAATATTTCCATGTTCCCATGTATCCATGAATAACAGAACTGGTTTAAGTTTTAAAATTGTATGCCAGTTTACTTCAACTTTATTCTACTTTCTCTGTTTTAAAATTGATTTCTTCAAACATTTTCTTCAGCTGGGACTCGGTGGGCTATCTTTGTTGCTGCCTTCCGGCTCCTGCCTTCTGCTGCTGGCTGAAAACTTCTCTCCTGCATATTTCACCTTTTCCGAAAAAAAAAAGCTTTCTTTACAATTGATTTTTGCAGGTTTCTCATTCGATATTAATGATCACATTCCCAACATAAGTCCTGGAGGCCTTTTCATATTGCCGCCCAGGGACTTTTCCTGCATCTTTTTGATCTCCTGATTGTAAATCGCCAGCACCCTTCCTGACTTCTGTTACGCAAGTAATTTCTCAAGTGAGAAATTCCTTTTCAATTATTAATGCCTGCAGGAGAACTCGGCCACTGCCCTGGTCAGTTGGGCAGTGAATTTAATCCAGAAAAGTGTGAGTTACAGCATTTTGCAGAAGTGTAATGAGGATAAGGAATGTGCAAGAAACATAACAAACGTGTGAATTTTTAAAGGTAGACAAAAATGCTGGACAAACTCAGTGGGTGAGGCAGCATCTATGGAGCGAAGGAAATAGGCGACGTTTTGGGTCGAGACCCTTCTTCAGACCCTCTGTGAATTTTTTAAAGTGTGTGGGATTTTAGAATGTAGCACAAATCCTTAAAGATAGCAGAGCAAGTCAACAAGTCGAATTGATATGTCTTACTACAAGTATTTAAGGCCTTAGTGAGACAAAGCCAGGAGTGTTGTATAAAATGTTGGTCTCCTTATCTAAAATGGAAATACTCTCCAGAGCGGGAATGCGATGAACATTCACCAGTGTGCAATGGTGGGTCTGTTGTATGAGGAGCCACTTCCAATCAGTACAATTAGGATGAGAGCTAATCTCTTTGGGATGTACATAATTCTCAGAGACCACAGCCAGCAGTATTCCTCTGCTGTGAGATTCTATATGTTAAGGATTAGAGTCTCAAGAAAGAGGGGCAGTAGATATGAGCACAGAGTCTCTTGCCCAGAGTTAGATGCACAGAGTCATGCCCGAAGTAGGTGAATCGAGGACCAGAGGACACAGGTTTAAGGTGAAGTGGAAAAGATTTAATAGGAATCTGAGGGGTAATTTTTTTCACAGAGTGGTGGGTGTATGGAACAAGCTACCAGAGAAGGTAGTTGAAGCAGGGACTATCCCAACGTTTAAGAAACAGTTAGGCAGGTACATGATTAGGGCAGATTTGGAGGGATATAGACCAAATGCGGGCTGGTGGGACGTGTAACTGAGACATGTTAGCTGGTGTGGGCAAGTTGGGCTGAAGGGCTTGTTTCCACACGCTATCACTCTATGAGCATACATTTCTTCAGTCCGTCCTGGAGGAGTGGAATGGTTCAAACATTGATTATCTTCAAAATAAAGATTGATAGAAACATAGAAACATAGAAAATAGGTGCAGGAGTAGGCCATTCAGTCCTTTGAGCTGGCACAGCGATTCAATGTGATCATGGCTGATCATCCACAATCAGTACCCCATTCCTGCTTTTTCTACATATCCCTTGATTCCTTTATCCCTAAGATCTAAATCTAACTCTCTTGAAAACATCCAATGAATTGGCCTCCACTGCCTTCTGTGGCACATGGAATTGCAGATGCTGGTTTACAAAAACAAAACACTGTGCTGAAGTAACTCAGCAGCTTCGGTAGGATCTCAGGAGTGTGTGGGTAGGACCCTTGTTCAGAATCGTCTTATGCCCAAAGAAGGGTCCTGACCTAAAATGTCATCTGTTCATGTCCTTCACAGATTCTGTCTGACCTGCTGGGTTTCACCAGCACTGGTTCTTCAAATAGATTTCTGAATATTGGAAGAATGAAGGAATATAAGGACAGTGCTGGAAAATGTGTTCAAAGTGGAAAATCAAACATGATCTTGTAGTGTGGCAGAGCAAGCTAGAGTGGCTGAATGGCCTTTTCCTGATTCTATACCTGTATACTCTAAAGGGCCTGTCCCAATTTCACAAGGTAATTCACGAATTCTCCTGAAATTTCCCCTGATTCAAACTCGCAGAATGTTCGTAACGAGTCCGTAGGAGGTCGTAGGAATTCGTAGATATATCGTAGCGGCTCGTTCTGCTAGCCATAGGTACTCGTGGCATCAGGTAAGTCGGGAAGTTTTTCCAGCCCAATAAAATATGTCCACGAGTAAAAAAATGGTTGGGATGAAAGAATTAAGTCGTGAAAGTGGGACAGGCCCTTAAGGAGCAGAATACAGGAGCAGGCACAACATGCTGGAAATCTGTGCAATGTTAGTTAATTCTTTGCATGAGCACTGGGCAGTCTGGTCATCACCGTTAAAACAGTAAATATGTTAATATGTAGGAACTGCAGATGCTGGTTTACAACAAAGATAGACAGTAACTCAGCAGGATAGGCAGCATCTCTGGATAGAAAGAATGGGTGACGTTTCAGGTTGAGACCCTTCTTCGCCCATTCCCTCTATCCAGAAATGTTGGACTAGGTACAGAAGAACTTTATAAGGAATTTGTTGGGACAGGAAAATTGTAAAGGAGAGATTGTCTAGGCTTGGACTGATTTCTTTAGAAAAGTCAAAAATGTGAGGAGATTGAACAGAGGTCTATAAAATGATGAGAGCTGAGGTAGAATAAAGACGAAGGATTCATTCCCTGCAGCAGAAAGATCAAAGTCCCGCAAAAGCACCGATTTCAAGTACATGTTTGAAGGATCAGTGAAGAGATGAGGATAAACCATTTTTATGGTAGGGGACTTGAAATCTGCCGAAGAAGGTGATTGAGACTAAACCTCAGAACAAATTTAAACATTAATTTGAAACATACTTGAAGAGGTGTGAGCATTTACCTGCAGGGCTCAGACCAAGTGCGTCAAGCAAGGATCAGGCTGCGGTGGTCTTTTTTAATAAGCACAGACATGATGCTCTGTGTCCGTGACTCTAACATTTTGATATTTGGTTCTGTGAGTGATTTTTATTTTTTAGTAAATTGCCCCCTCCTTCTTTTCACTATTCCCCTTCGACTCCAAAATCCCAAGGCAAAGACTGAGAGCCCACAGCCCATTATGTCTGCTCCGGCTTCTATAAGCTTCTCAGTGAATCCAATTCCCCGATTATTGCAGGTTCAGCATGAATTCTTCATATCACTGATCCTTGCCTTCATGTAGTAAGCTGAAGATGTTAACAAATCTTCCAGTCTGCTTATCTGTTCTCTCCCTTTCCATCATTTGAATTATCAACTTTTCTAACCCTTTATTTTATGTCCACCTTGAACCAAGCTCTCTTCCTTGGCTGCGTCTGTCCTACAGCTCGAATCAGTGCTGCCACTTCCTCTGTACAATAGCCCTAATGTGATACTAGGAAGGAAAATAATATTGTCACCTATTCCTTTTCTCCAGAGATGCTGTCTGTCCCCCTGAGTTATTCCAGCCTTTTGTGTCTATCTTCAGTTTAAACCAACATCTGCAGTTCCTTTTTACACAGGAAAGTACTAATACGTTGGCCTTTATTCAAAGTGAATTGCAGTTCAAAAGGAAGCTATCTTTTTTGCAAATATACAGAACTTTGTCAACCTACTGTATGCACAGTTTTGCACTTATTTAACTAGAAAAGATATGATTTCCTTGGAATCAGCAATTCACTGGATGTTTTTAAGAGTTAGATTTAGCTCTTAAGGCTAACGGAATCAAGGGATATGGGGAAAAGGCAGGGACGGGGTACTGATTTTGGATGATCAACCATGATCATATTGAATGGCAGTGCTGGCTCAAAGAGCCGAATGGCCTACTCCTGCTCCCATTTTCTATGTTTACCACAGAGGCCATTTAGAATGATTCCAAGAATGAGTAGTTTGACCTTGAGGAGCGATTGTCGGTCAGGCCTATATTCAAATTTCTAACTTTCTTCTAGGTTTCCAATCGGCTTTACATTCCCAGAGAGCTCGGTATTTACTCCTGAACTCACCTCGTTTGACCTTCTTCTTCATCCCATTCTACCTGCTCCCGTTTGCCTTCACGGTTCCTCCAAGCAAAGGTTATTATTTATTACTATTGTTACGTGTACTGAGGTACAGTGTAAAGCTTTGTTCTGCGTACAGTTCAATGAAATCAAATAATCCCAAGCGTAAGTACAATCAAGCCAAACTCAATCAATAGGCAGAACAAAGGGAAAGATACAGAGTGCAGAACATAGTTCACGGCATTGTAGAACACCAGTTCCACAATCAATGACTAATGCCCACAATGAGTTAGCTTGTAGAAAGCTAACAATATGGCGGCATGGTGGCGCAGCGGTAGAGTTGCTGCCTTGCAGCGAATGCAGCGCCGGAGACCCAATTGCAGGTGCTCTCTGCATGGAGTTTGTACGTTCTCCCTGTGACCTGCGTGGGTTTTCTCCAAGACCTTCGGTTTCCTCCTACACTCCAAAGACGTACAGGTTTGTAGGATAATGGCCTGGTAAATAGAATAGAATAGAATAGAATAACGTTTATTGTCATTTGAACCAAAGTTCAAACGAAATTACGTTTCTGCAGTCATACAAACAAGAAAAAAAACCAAGATACACAACTAACACAATTTACATAAACATCCATCACAGTGAATCTCCGAACACCTCCTCACTGTGATGGAAGGCAAAGTCTTGTCTCTCTCCTGTTCTTTATTCTTCTCCCAAATTTTAAACTCCCGATGAAACAATGTAAAAATTGTCCCTAAAGAGGTATAGGATAATGTTAATGTGCGGGGATCGCTGGTCGGCGCGGACCTGGTAGACCGAAGGGCCTGTTTCCGCGCTGTATCTCTAACTTAAACTAAACTAATTAGAGGGGAAGAGGTTGTTCACGGGTCTGAAGATCCAACTTACTTGCCTTCTGCCTGATGGGACGGGGGTGGGACATGTCTTGGATTATGTTGGTTGCTTTCCGTGGCAATGTGAAGTGTAGATGGAGTCAATGGTGGGGAGTCTGTTATGTGTGATGGACTGGGCTACATCCACAACTCCGCAATTTTGTGCGGTCTTGGGCAGAGCTGTTCCAAACTAGGCTGTGATGCATCCTGATGGTATGATTTCCATGATACATCTATGGAAGTTTGTAAGAGTCATTGGAGACATGGCAAATTTCCTCAGTCTCCTGAGGAAGTAGAGGAATTGATGTGCCTCCTTGGCTATCAATGTGGCCGGTCTACAATGACTGTTAGTAACATTTGTGAGGAAACTGAAGTTCTCGACCATTTCTACTGTGGCACTTTTAATGCTAATTGGGACATGAACTCTACCTCACTTCCTGAAGTCAATAACTTGCTTGTTTGCATTGTCCCGAACATTATCTGTAAATGAGTAGATGGAGTTATAGCCAAATTTTGCCACACATTCGTGAGTGTATAGGTAGTATAGAAAGGGACTGAGAATGCATCCTTGCCGAGCATCGGTGTTGAGAGTTATTGTGTTGTCACTTTTCTTCAAAGCTTGTGGTCTGTAGGTCAGAAAGTGAAGGGTCCTGTGCAGACGGTGTGCTGATTCCTAGGTCCAGAGTTTGGAGCTGAGTTTGGGTGGGATTATGGTGTTGAAGACAGAGCTATAGTTGATAAGTAGAAGTTTAACACAGATATCCTTGTTGTCTAGGTGCTCGTTATCTAGATGTTGATATCCTTGTTATCTAGATCCTTGTTGAGGCTGATGGTGTGAGTGACGTTGATCCACTGACCCTCTGTTCAAAGTGGCTTGGAATGCATTGAGCTCATCGGGGAGGGTCACATACGATACAGGGATCAGGACAGAAGCCTCCTCGTGGCGACCCCCGGAAACATCGACACGATGCACTCTGTGACACGTCCGGCGACCAATTCTGTCAACATGTTGGACGACGATCCAACAGCGAGCTATACGTCGTCGGACACACGAACAATCGAACATACGATACGATACGAACTTTATTTATCCCAGGAGGGAAATTGGTCTGCCAACAGTCATACAACACAACAAGACACATGAAACATGAAATTAAAGTGACGAGTGGAAAGCCCAGGATTGTAGATGTGCAAAGATTGAGGAGGGGGGTAGTGGGGTGGGGGGGGGGGGGGGGGGGGAGTTAGTAAACCCCATGACAGAAGGGGGAGGAGTTGTACAGTTTGATAGCCACAGGAAAAAAGGATCTTGTGTCATCAACATTGTTACCATCGATAGTGCCGGAGTGCACTTTATGACTGATTAAAGAGCGCAAGCCTTGCCACGATCTGTGTTATTGCCCTAGAACTCCAACTTTGTCAGGATACCCCTCTTGGCATGCTTAATGGCACAGCGGATGTCTGAGATAGAGTTCTTACACAGCTCAGGATTATTTGACTCCATCGCTGCAGACTGACTTCACCTGGGAATGGACCTCACGGTTCATCCATAGTTTCCCGGAGTTTGGAAATACACAGATCATGGTCTTTGGTATGCCGTCCTCCACCTACTTGCTGATGAAGACTGTGAGAGCAGTGGTACAGTCATCTAGGATAGCCACGGAGTCCTTGAATATGGACTTGTCCACTGACTCAAAGCAGTTGCTATTTATCCCTTTCCCCTCCCCTTTCACCTACATTCCTTATTCTGGCTTCACAAGTGACAACTCCAATCTTTTAGTCTCACGCCTATTTTTTCAGCTCTGGCCTTTGTCCAACCATATAACTATCAACTACCACCCCCCCCCCCCCCCCCCCCCCCTTGTTCTACACTTTGTTCTGCTCCTCCTCTCTTCCAAAATTTGGGTCCTAGCCCTAAACTACACCCATCCATGTTGTCCAGAGATGCTGCCTGACCGACTGAGTGGTTGATGATATTTGGGCCTCTGGTTGAGCAGGAGACATGCTGACTGAATTTTGACAGCGCGATCTTGAAGATGGCTTGGTTAAAGTCCCTGGCTATTCTGAATAAGGCCTTGGGGTATATTGTTTCAAGACTATTGGTGATGTTATGTACTTCCTCGAGCACAAGCTCAGCATCAGCATGGGATGGGAAGTAGACTGTTGTGAGGATAGTTTAAGTAAATTCTTGCGGCAGGTAGTAGGGACAACTTGACCGCAGGATACTCTAGTTCTGGGGAACAGGAGCTCGCTAGAACTGCCATGTCCGAGAAGCACAAAGTTAATTAGAAAGCGGACCCCTCTGTAGCATACCTTGCCTGAGGATGGCGCGTGCTCCATTCGTGTAGTGAGAAGCCACGGGTTGAGTGGCATAGTCGAATGAAGCAGGGCTGAGCCATGTCTCTGTAAAACAGAGCACACAACAGTCTCTAAAGATATAAGATCATAAGTGATAGCAGAAGAATTAGTCCACTCTGCCATTCAATCACAAATGATCTATCTCTCCCTCCTAATGCCATTCTCCTGCCATCTCCCCATAACCTTGACACTCGCACTATTCAAGAATCTATCTATCTCTGCTTTAAAAATAACCACTGACTTGCCCTCCACAGCCTTCTGTGACAAAGAATTCCACAGGTTCACCACCCTCCGACTAAAGAAATCCTTTCTCATATCCTTCCTAAAGCGACGTCCTTTAATTCTGAGGCTATGACCTCTAGTACTAGACTCTCCCACTAGTGGAAACATCCTCTCCACATCAACCCCATATAACCCTTTCACCATTCGGTATGTTACAATGAGGTCCCCCCTCATTCTTTATTATAAAGTAGGTGAGTATAGCTTTAAGTTCACGCAGTTTGTTCTCAGTGGCTGGGTCGTTTGCCAGCATTATGCTAGGGTGTTGATGGGGATTTGAAACAATGTAGTTTCAGTCTCACCGGCTGTGCAGCTCGTTTCCCATGCTTCCTGAGGAGGTGACTGCCCCTGGTCGAGCCCAGGAGTTGAGCAGTGGAGATGGCCATGCCATGAGATTGGTAGTTGTGCTCGGAGTGGTCGGGGGGTCGAGCAACAGCGACAAGCACTCTAGGGGATAGACGCGGTGACGTTTCGGGTCGAGACCCTTCTTCAGGTTGAACGTCACCCATTCCTTCTTTCCAAAGATGCTGCCTGTCCCACTCCAGCATGTTGTGTCTATCTTTGGTTTAAACCAGCATCTGCAGTTCCTTCCTACACAGGCACTCCAGTGGGTCACCCAACTTGAGGGTCACATTGGTATTATTAACTTTGCATCATGTAACACTTGTTTGGTAATTAAATCAATATGAAATTGAGTTAAATGTATTTTTACAATGTATGATATTCTGTGCTTCCACAGGCAAACTTGGCATAACCAAATGATTATGTACCAAGTTCCACAGATTTAAGTCGTCTCCTACTAACACCTGTTAAATCTAAAAAGTACCCGATTCAACAAGCCTCTTACAGGTTCAAGAGATTTAAGTGTTTCTATGATTGTTAATCTTTTAATATCAAAAGGAGATTGACTCCTCCAGAGGATTATTCAGGATTTTCACTGACAGAGGGAGGAACTGACATATCATGTCTGCTACCATCTACATCAGACCACCAGTAGTGCCGTCTTATCACAGCCGTGCAGCTGATAAAGCTGCTGCCTCACAGCGTCTGAGACCCCAAGTTCGATCCTGACCTTGGGTGCTGTCTGGACCTTGGGTGCTGTCTGGAGTTTGCACATTCTCGCTGTGACCATGTCATAGTCATACAGCATGGAAACAGGCCCTTTGGCCCAACTCGCCTGCACTGGCCAACATGTTCCATCTACACTAGTCCCACCTGCCTGTGTTTGGTCCATATCCCTCTGAACCTGTCCTATCCATGTACCTGACTAAATATTTCTTAAACGTTACAATAGTACCTGTCTCAACTACCTCCTCCGGCAGCTTGTTCCATACATCCACCATCCTTTGTGTGAAAAGGTTCCTACTCCCCTCAGGTTCCTATTGAATCTTTCCCCCCTCACCTTAAACCTATGTTCTCTGATTCTCAATTCCCCTACTCTGGACAAGAGACTCTGCGTGTCTCCCCGATCTATTTCTTTCACGATTTTGAACACCTCTATAAGATCACCCCTCATCCTCCTGCGCTCCTGTGTATTTCCTCCAGGTGCTCCCGTTTCCTCCCACATCCCAAAGAGATAGAAGTTTGGAGGTTTATTTGCCCATGCCCATAATCATTCCCCATAATACGTAGGGAGTGGTTATGAAAGTGGGATAACATAGAACTGGCGTGAACAGCTGATCAGTAGTCAGCCTGAACTCGACATTCTGATGATCTATTATGGTGGTATTTGGAAAGCCTTAAGGGCCTGTCCCACTTACGCGATTCTTCCGGCGACTCGCGGGCATCCGTCATAGTCGCAGCAGATCGCCGAAAATGTTCAACATGTTGAAAATCCAGTGGCGACCGGATAAACGTATGACTCTTTGGGCGACTACTCACGACCAAACAGGCGTCACCACGACCATACAGGCGAGATGTCGCTGGGTGACACATGTATGTCACCCAAAGAGTCGTACCATTTCCTGGTCTCCGCTGGATTTTCAACATGTTGAAAATTTTCGGTGACCTGCTGCGACTATGACGGGTGCCAGCAAGTCGCCGAAAAAAATCACGTAAGTGGGACAGGCCAATTAGTGTGACATTATGCAACAGTGTAAAGTCTCTCCCTCCTGGTCTTTTGTTCGATTGACTTCAATACACACATAACATGCCCCTGCCTGGTACAGTGCTGACCATACACTCTTCAGTTTTGTGGAAGGTTTTTACCACAAATTCATTAACACTTAAATCAGTCCTTTGATTTAATCCGTTCATCGTTTCCACTAGCTTCAGGCAAGAGCCTGACATCCAACATGAGTTTTTGGTGTTAAAATTGCTTGTGCTTCCATACAATTTATGTCATGGTTTTAAAATGGATAAATTAAGTATCAGATCATATAACATCTTCAACATTGGACACACTGCATAGATTATACTCCCAGGAAATGATTAGCAATTGCTACATTGCTAACATTAGACCCCGGTAACACATCTCACATGCTTGGAAGAATGGAAGGTAGGTGATGAATGGTAGACAAGACATGATTAAAGTAGTTTTTATACATTGAACATAGAACAGTGCAGCACAGCAATAAGCCCTGCAGCCCACAATGTCTGTGCTGAAGGTGATGCCAAGATAAACCCATCTCCTCTACGTGCACATGATCCATTTCCCTCCTTTCCCTGCATATCTGAGTGCCTATCCAAAAGCATCTTAAACCCCACTATTGTATCTGCTCATACCACCACCCCTGGCAATGTTTTTCAGGCATTAACTACTCCCTGCGAAAAAAATAACTTGCTCCTCACATCTTCTTTAAACTTTCTCCCTTCTCGCCTAAGGCTACCCCCTCTAATCTTTAACTTTTCCACCCTGGGAAAAAAGCAATTTTGACTGCCTACCCTATTGATGGCTCTCATCATTTTATATAGCTCTATCAGATTTTTCTTCAGCCTCCAATGATCCAAAGAAAACAAGCAAAGTTTGTTCAACTTCTCCCTAATACCCGCTAATCCTGGTGGTATTCTGGTAAACATCTTCAATAATTACTCAAATAATTGTTTACGATACGATGCAATACGATAAAACGTTATTCATCCCCGGAGGGAAATTGTTCTGCCGATAGTCTCAACACAAAACAAGGTACATGAAAACTTGAAATTAAAAGTGACAACAAAAAGAAAAAGGCAAGCGACTGATGGCTGGCTGCCGTTTGCACAGCGCCTACACTGGTACAGATGAACAAACAAACGAACACAGAGCAGAGGATTCTAAACTGGAGTGCCCCCCCACCCCCCACTGGGTCCCCCTTTCTTCTCCCACCGTCCCTCACGGTGGTCCCCCCCACGCCACATCTCCGTTGTTCTTCACGGTGGTCCCCCCATGCCGGGTCTCCATTGTCTTCCCCTCCCCCACTCATGCTCATCAACTGTTGGTCGCGAGTTGATCGCGAGGCCACTGCCGGCCCCATTGCTGCCGACGTCTGTAGATGACATGTGCATGTACCTTTAATATAGTGACCTCACCACTACTAACCACTCCCCATATCAGAAGTATAATTGCAACCTCCCCACCCATGATCTCCCTCTAGTTCCCATGACAGACCACGTACAGCTAGGGCAGCAACGTTTGTGTATTACCAATAAATAGTAGTAAAGACACAGTGTGTTCATGACTCTTCTTTACATGGTGTCACAATCGTACCTCTGCGCCTCCTGTTTGTCGGGTTTTATTTACTTTTGACCCAGTTCCCTATCCCTTGTTCCATCTCCCGTGCCATGGCTACCTCTTGCCGCAAGCCCGATGTGCTTGTCTTCGACTCGGACATTGCCCATCGGTGGGGTGTCTTTAGACGCGATTTCCAGCACTACGTGACGATCGCCCATCCTGCTGCCACCGCTGAAATGCGGGCTTCTCTGCTCCTCAACCTGGCTGGCCCCGATGCCCTGGAACGATCTGAGTCGTTTGTCTATGGTGAAGATGAAGATGCTCGAGACCCGGTATGTCTTATGGCTAAGTTTACCGCGATGTGCGACATCCCCACTAACTGCATCTTAGAGCGTTTTAAAATGTTCAGCCGGCGTCAGATCCCTGGAGAGTCAATCGACAACTATATCGCCGCGTTGCGACACATGGCGAGGCGTTGTCGCCTGGACGCACTGACCCCCGATCAAGTGACCCGGGACATTCTAGTATATGGCCTTCTAGATGTAAAGCTAAGGGCTGAACTTCTGCGGAAGCCCGACCTGTCTCTGGATGAGGCTCTGCACGCCTCCCGCATGGCTGAGGCTGTCGCCTCGGCACTGTCGCCTGCTGATCATGACATTAACTTCGCCAGTGCTGCTGGCCGCCGGCGGTACTCTGGCCCGCCACGGCAACGGGGTTCCCCTGCACCCGGGGGCGACAGCCCACGATGTTGTTCCAACTGCAATTTTGCCTCCCATCAGTTTAATGTGTGCCCTGCCTTGGGCATAACATGTAATTTTTGCAGGAAGTTAAACCATTTCTCTGCAGCTTGCCGCTCCCGTGGGAAACCAGTTCCTGCTCCACGGAGAATGTTAAACAACCTTGCTCCAGCTGATAGCGAGCTTGGTTCCCAGTACCAGCCTGACGAACTCCCTTTGTCTGATACCAGTTCATCCCAGGGGGAGACCAGCATTTTTTCACTCTTGGATGCACATGCACTGATAACGGACCCTTCGGTTCGGGTTACTGTCAATGGTTCGACCTTCTCCGCGAAAATCGACACGGGGGCCGTAACAAATGTAATGTCAACAAGCCTTTTCAAAAAGATAAGAACAAATGAAATAGTGACTGCTGACTACTCCCGTCTGCATGCCTACGGGGGAGGCGTGCTCGTTCCTGTGGGAAAGGCAACCCTGCACTGCAAGGTCCTGAAGGCCTCTCGGCCCCTCACTTTTTACCTACTAGACTCTGACAACATTACCTTGCTGGGTGCCCAGGCGTGCCAAGACCTCGGCTTGGTCTCCTTTCACCGTGATATCCACCAGGTGCGGACCCTCATGGACCCCCTGCACGAATACCCTGACCATTTCGACGATAAGCTGGGCAAGCTGCCCAGCTGCTACAAGATTGCTGTCGACCCCAGTGTTGAACCTGTGATCCGCCCACCGCACCGCGTCTCCTTCGCCATGAAGGACAAGGTGGAATCGACGCTGCTCGACATGGTCACCTGGGGCATCCTGAAAGAGGTGAGCGATCCCACCCGGTGGGTCTCCACCATGGTTGTTGCCGCGAAAAAGGACAAAAGTGAAATTCGCATTTGCATCAACCCCAAGGACCTGAACCTTGCCATTAAGCGCCCGCACTACCCCATGCGAACAGTGGAGGACGTCGCTGCACAGGTTGGTCCGGCCACTGTCTTTTCGGTCCTCGATGCCAAGAGCTCTTTCTGGCAGATACCGCTGGACGAGCGGTCCTCCTACCTGACTACCTTCAGCACGCCTTTCGGCAGGTTCCGATTCCTCCGCATGCCATTCGGGATCAACTCTGCCAGCGAGGTATTCCAGCGAACGATGGAACAGCTGTTTGCCAGTCTGCCGTGTGCTATCATTGTTGACGACATTCTGGTCTACGGTAAGGACGTAGCTGAGCACGACCTCCACCTCAGTCAAGTCCTGGACCGGGCCCGTGAAATCAACCTCAAGCTCAACCCAAAGAAGTGCCGCTTCCGCGTCCCGGAGGTCACGTACGTGGGCCACATTTTTACTGCCTCGGGGCTGAAGCCTGACCCGTAAAAAACGGTTGCTGTCTCCGAGATGTCCTCACCCACCGACGTGCCCAGCCTGCAGCGGTTCCTGGGTATGGTCAATTACCTGGGGAAGTTCATCCCCGACCTCAGCGAGCTGAGTGCGCCCCTGAGGGAGCTAATCAAGAAGGACACTGCCTGGGCCTGGTTCCCACATCACCAAAAAGCATTTGACGTCCTGAAGTCTAGACTGGTCAGTACACCCACTCTTAAGTTCTTCGATCTAAAGCGTCCCATCGTTCTCACCTGCGACGCTTCCAAATTCGGTCTTGGTGCCGCCTGCCTGCAGCTCCACGATGGCCTGCAGCTGCCCGTTTCCTATGCGTCCCGCACCATGACCCCTGCCGAGCAGCGCTACGCTCAGATTGAGAAGGAACTGCTTGCCGTGGTATTAGTCCTTGCTCCAAGTTCAAGGACTACATTCTGGGCAACAACTTCACGATCGAGACCGACCACCAGCCGTTGGTCACCATCCTAAACAAGCCAATCCACGTTGCCTCTTCCCGGTTGCAGCGCATGATGCTGCAGCTCCAGCGCTTCACTTTTTAAATTGTGTATCGCAAGGGCAAGGACATGTTCGTGAAAGGACACAAGGTTGCGGTGCCTGCTGCGCTGCGTGACAACTACTTTCAGTCCGCCCACCGCGGTCATCCTGGGGCCGAGGCCACTCTGTCCCACGCCCAGAGTCAGTTCTACTGGCCCGGCATGGCCCAAGACATCCGGGAGAGGGTCTCCGCCTGCTCTACCTGCAACAGCCTCGCTCCCCATCAGCAACGCCAGCCGCTTCTGCAACAGCCTGCCCCTGAACTGCCCTGGATGGCCCTCACCACTGACCTTTTCGAGTGGCGTGGCAAGCACTTCCTGGTCCTCGTTGACTCTTATTCCAGCTGGTTCGAGGTCGACCAGCTGCACTCCCTCACCTCTTCGGCCATCATCGGGAAGCTGCGCCACCACTTCGCCACTTTCGGCTCCCCAGCGAGCCTCCAATCTGACAACGGCAGCCAGTTCACCAGTGCCGAGTTTTGGGGTTTCGCTGCCAGCAGGAACTTCCGACACTACACCAGCAGTCCAGAGTACCCGCAGAGCAACGGCCTGGCGGAGCGCGCTGTCCGCAGTGCTAAAGACTTGCTGGAGCATTGCAGACTGTCCGACTCCGACTTTTACCTGGCCCTCCTCAATCTTCGAAACATCTCCCGCGACCCTGCCCTGGGCTCGCCAGCTCAGCGGCTGATGTCTCGCACCACGAGACCTCCACTCCCTGTGACCCAGCGGTCCCTCGTGCCCTCTGTTCCCCAGCCCGCTGCTGTCCAGGAGCGCATTGCCCTCAAGCACGACGTGCAAAAGCGCTCCCACGACAAGTCCTGCCGTCCCCTCCCTCGTCTGTTCCCCGGTCAAGTCGTCCGGATGCAGTCCCTCTCCGGTCACTCCAAGCTTGCCACCGTCGTCGGTAATGCTGGTTCGCCGCGGTCCTACCTGGTCGACCACGACGGTACCATCTACCGCCGGTCCCGCCAACATCTGCGGCTTGTCAATGAGCCACCACCACCACCTGCCGACCCTTTCTCCCCCCCGTTGTCCGCCACGCTGCCTGCCGCCCCACGCATGCCTCGGATCCTGCCATCTCAGCTCTTCCAGCCCCGCTCTCCACCTGCCAGCCCTCGTTCGCCTGCCCGTCCTCCCGCAGCTGCGCCTGCATCCCCTCCTCGGCCTCCGCCTCCTCTTTCTCCTCCAGGGTCCCCGGTTCGGTCGCCCGCTCCCGCTCCGGCCCCTGCTCTTCCTGCAGAGGGGGGAGATGGCGAGCTGCGTACCCGGTCCGGGCGGCTGGTTAAGCCGCCTGTCCGCTATGGTGAATTTGCTTAGCTGCTTGCTAAACTGTTTGTTTAACTGTTTGCTTACCTGCTCGTAGCGTATGAGATGTGGTCGCCCCGTCACTACTGTATTGCTCTTTGTTTCCAAGGGGAAGGATGTAGATGACATGTGCATGTACCTTTAATATAGTGACCTCATCACTACTAACCACTCCCCATATCAGAAGTATAATTGCAACCTCCCCACCCATGATCTCCCTCTCTAGTTCCCGTGACAGACCACGTACAGCTAGGGCAGCAACGTTTGTGTATTACCAATAAATAGTAGTAAAGACACAGTGTGTTTATGACTCCTCTTTACAACGTCCCACCTCCTTCGAGGCACCCGTTGCCACCGAGGCTCACGCTGTCACCGAGGCTCCCATCGTCGCCGTCGAGGCTCTTTCTGCCCAAACAGGCCTCGCCGCCCGGCTTCTCTGGTGTTCCGGTCGGCGACGGCACGATTGTTCGGTAGGTGGATAGGGCCCCCGCGGCTCCCTGTGATACTCCCGCCTCCTGCGCAGCACCCCGGGCCTACTAGTCCTTGGTAGAGCAGCTGATGGATTTACCATCTCCAATTGAATGAAATTTATAAACATTATGGCAATCTTTAACCATGCATATTATGACAAGACTGAGTATGTATTTATTTTTATCCAATATTTTCACGGAATTGCAAAAAAACCCCCATTATTTTTAAAACTGTTTCCATTTAAACGTTTCATTATTATATACTTAGTTTGCCTGAGAATCCCTTGGTACAATGGGTTTTGTTGGGTATAATTCTTCATATGGTGACATACAGTGATGTCTATTTGATAATTAAAGCAGGTTAATTACCCTTGTCGGAAAGTAGTACAATTTCTGTAGTTTTGTACAGTAGTTAAACTTCTCAGTAAGTGCTTTTAAGCACCAAGCTACTTTAAATAGCCTTCATCCAAATAACACAAAACAGCATTAAAACCATGAGAGTCAATTATGCACCTTAGGGATTTACAAACTTTCGCTGCCTTTAAAACGTTCAAGATTTTTGGTCCGTTAACATTCGGGGAAAGGCAGCTTAAAAAAAAAAGACTGCAAGTTCTTTATGGTTTACATTGAGAGACAAAGCTTCCAATAAAAATCTTTGCAAAATGTCCATTCACCCATGCTTGAGATTATACGACATAGTCATAATCATAGAGTGGATACAATGTGGAAACAGGCCCTTCGGCAAAACTTGCCCACACCGGCCAACATGTCCCAGCTGCACCAGTCCCACCTGCCTGCGCTTGGTCCATATCCCTCCAAACCTGTACTATCCATGTACCTGTCTAACTGTTTCTTAAATGTGGGATAGTCCCAACCTCAACTACCTCCTCCGGCAGCTTGTTCCATACAACCACCACCCTTTGTGTAAAAAAGTTACCCCTCAGATTCCTATTAAATCTTTTCCCCTTCACCTTGAACCTATGTCCTCTGGTCCTCGGTTCTTCTACTCCAGGCAAATAGACTCTGTGCATCTACCCGACATCTAGAAAAGGCTAATTCAGGGTGCAGGCAAGTAAGCTACAGTATGTACCTAATTATCTTATTGTCACACGCAAAACTGATCAAAATATTACTGGAATGTTAGTCATTAGCTCAACGAATTGGATTATTTATCAAATAAGATTCAATTGACTGTCAAGTGGTGAGGATTGTGTGGGCAAGATCAGCTGGATGTCTGTATTAGGTGATAGGCACCAGAGGACATGCCAAGTCAAGCCAAGTCAAGCCAAGTCAAGTCAAGTCAAGTCAAGTCAAGTTTATTTGTCACATACACATACGAGATGTGCAGTGAAATGAAAGTGGCAATGCTCGCGGACTTTTGTGCAAAAGACAAACAACCAAACAACCAAACAAACTATACACACAATCATAACACACATATTCTTTTACATAATAAATAATGGAAGGAAAAACGTTCAGTAGAGTTAGTCCCTGGTGAGATAGGAGTTTACAGTCCGAATGGCCTCTGGGAAGAAACTCCTTCTCAACCTCTCCGTTCTCACCGTATGGCAACGGAGGCGTTTGCCTGACCGTAGCAGCTGGAACAGTCCGTTGCAGGGGTGGAAGGGGTCTCTCATGATATTGTTGGCTCTGGAGTTGCACCTCCTGATGTATAGTTCCTGCAGGGGGGCAAGTGAAGTTCCCATAGTACGTTCGGCCGAACGCACTACTCTCTGCAGAGCCTTCTTGTCCTTGGCAGAGCAATTCCCAAACCAGATGGTAATGTTCCCGGACAAGATGCTTTCCACCACCGCTGCGTAGAAGCACTGGAGGATCCTCGGAGACACTCTGAATTTCCTCAATTGCCTGAGGTGGTAAAGGCGCTGCCTTGCCTTACTCACGAGTGCTGAGGCGTGTGATGCCCATGTCATATTCTCGGAGATGTGGACTCCCAGATATTTAAAACAGTTCACCCTATCCACAGGATCCCCATTTATCCTCAATGGAGTGTACGGCCTCGGATGATGTGCCCTCCTAAAGTCCATGATCAGCTCCTTCGTTTTTTTGATGTTCAAGAGGAGGCTGTTATCCTGGCACCAGAGTGCTAGACCAGCCACCTCCTCCCGGTAGGCCTTCTCATCATTGTCTGGAATCAGGCCCACCACCACAGTGTCATCAGCAAACTTAATTATTGAGTTGGAGCTGAACCTAGCCACACAGTCATGTGTGTGCAGGGAGTACAATAGGGGGCTGAGGACGCAACCCTGGGGCGATCCTGTGCTCAGGGTGAGGGACTTCGATGTATTCCCTCCCATCTTGACTACCTGGGGCCTGGCGGTGAGAAACTCCATGACCCAGGCACACAGGGAGGTGTTGAGCCCCAATCCCATGAGCTTCCCGGCCAGTCTGGTGGGGACTATCGTGTTGAAGGCTGAACTGTAGTCTATGAACAGCATCCTCACGTAGCCCCCCTTCTGGCTGTCCAGATGGGAGAGAGCGGTGTGCAAGACCTGGGAGACCGCATCGTCCGTGGATCTGTTCGGACGGTATGCGAACTGCAACGGGTCCATGTTCCGAGGGAGGAAGGCGCAGATGTATTTCTTCACCAGCCTCTCAAAGCATTTCATGACTACCAAGGTAAGGGCCACCGGACGGTAGTCATTCAGACAGGCTGGGGAGGCATTTTTTGGTACCGGTACAATGATGGATTTTTTGAAGCAGGCAGGGACCACGGACTTGTCCAGGGAGAGGTTGAATATTGTAGTGAGCACTGGAGCTACAATCTGCAGAGAAGCCACAGTGGCACAGCGGCAGAGTTGATGCCTTACAGCACCAGATACCCGGGTTCCATCCTGACCAAGGGTGCTGTCTGCACGGAGTTAGCATGTTCTCCTTGTGACTGCTTGGGTTTTCTCCAGGTGCTCCAGTTTCCTCCCACACTCCAAAGAAATACAGGTTTGTAAGTTAATTGGCTTCGGAAAAGATTGTAAACTGTCCCTAGTGTGTAGAATAGTGCTAATGTGCAGGGATCGCTGGTCCACGTGGACTCATTGGGCTGCAGGGCCTGTTTCTGCGCTGTATCTCCAAACTAAACGAAACTAAAGCAGGAAAACGGAACCGGCCAAGTTAAGCTAGTTCAGCTAAGAATTTTACCTTCTCTATCTTAAAATGAAGCTTAGCACTCGGGAGGGTAATGAATGAGGATCCACTTCCTTTACAAGGCATTGTGGAGGTTTTGAATAGTTTTATCTTCCTTTCCCCCTGCATCCTCTTAGAGCCCCTCAACCTCATGAACATAGAATATAGAACAGTACAGCAGACGAATAGGCCTTCTGGCCCAAAATTCTGTGCCGAACATGATATCAAGACCGACTTGTCTGTCTGCATATAATTCACATCCCTTCATTCCCCGCATATCCATGTGCTTATCCAATGTCTCTTAAATACAACTATCGTGTCTGGCTCAACCACCAGGTCTGGCAGCTATCCCAGTTACTCACACTTGCCTCACACATCTCCTTTAAACTTTGCCCCTCTCACCTTGAAGCTGTACCTTCTAGTATTTGAATTTTCCATCCTGGGAACAAGGTTCTGATGGTCAATGCTATCTATGCCTCTCATAATTTAATATACTTCTATCAAGCCTACCGTAACCTCCGGCGTACTAGAAAAAACAATCTAAGTCAGTCCACCCACTCGAGTGGATAGACACAAAATGTCGGAGTAACTCAGCGGGACAGGCAGCATCTCTGGAGAGAAGGAATGGGTGACATTTTGGATCGTGACCCTTCCTCAGGCTAATCAGGGGAAAGGGAAAAGAGTGATATTTTACAATGATGCAGTGAGATATAGACCAAATGAATTAAAGATATGCAAAAAAGTAATGATGATAAAAGAAAGGCCATTGTTAGCTGTTTGCCTGGTGTGACTTGGGTGGGGGAGGGATGGAGTGAGAGAGAGAGTGCAGGGGTTACTTGAAGTTAGATAAATCAACATTCATACCACTGGGTTATAAACTGCTCAAGCGAAATATGAGATGCTGTTCCTCCAATTTGCGATTAGCCTCACTGTGACAATGGCAGAACGGTCAGTGTGGGAATGGTAAGGACAATTAAAGTGTTTAGCAGCCGGGAGATCAGGAAGGTCCAGGCGGACTGAGCGCAAGTGTTCAGTGAAACGATCGCCCAGTCTGCGTTTGGTCTCGCTAATGTATAAGTGTCCACACCTTGAACAATGGATACAGTAGATGAGGTTGGAGGAGGTGCAAGTGATCCTCAGCCTAACCTGAAAGGGGGTCCATGGACAGAGTCAAGGGAGGAGGTATTGTATAGCGACAGGTGCTACATCTTCTGCGGTTGCAGGGGAAGGTACCTGGGGAGGGGGTGGTTTGGTGGGAAGGGATGAGTTAACCACTGAGTTGCAGAGGGAACGGTCTCTGCAGAAGGTGGAAAGGGGTGGAGATGGGATAATGTGACTCATGGTGGGATCCCGTTGGAAGTGGCGAAAATGTCGGAGGATAACGTGTTATATGAGAGCTAATGGGGTGAAAGGTGAGGACTAGGGGGACTCTGTCCCTGTTGCGACTAGGGGGAGGGGAGCAATGGCAGGGCTGCAGGGGACTGAGAAGACACGAGTGAGGGCCTCATCTATGATGGGAGCGAGGAACCCCCATTCCCTAAGGAATGAGGACTTCTCAGATGTCCTACTGTGAAACACCTCATCTTGGGCGCAGATGCAGCAGAGACAGAGGAATTGGGAGTAGGGGATAGAGTCTTTGCATCTTTGCAGGAAGTAGAGTGGAGAAAAGTGTAGTCTAGATAGTTGTGGGAGTCAGCAGGTTTATAATTGACACCGATAGTCTATTTCCTTTGATGGAGATGGTGAGATTAAGAAAGGGGAGGGAGATGTTGGAGATGGTCCAAATGAATTGGAGTACAGGGTGAAAATTGGTGGTGAAGTCCCATGAGTCCTGCATGGGTGCAGGAGGTAGCACCAATCCAGTCGTCAATGTAATGGAGTTAGAGTTTGGGGATAGGGTCAGTAAACACCTGGAAAAAGGGATGGTTTGACATACCCTACAAAGAGGCAGGCATAGCTGGGGCCCATGTGGGTGCCCGAAGCTATGCCTTGGATTTGGAGGAAGTGGAATGAGTCAAAGGAGAAGTTGTTAAGAGTGAGGACCAGCTCCGCTAGGCGGAGTAGATTGTTAGTAGAGGGAAATTGGATGGTTCTGCTGTCGAGGAAGAAACAGAAGGCTTTAAGGCCTTCCTGGTGGGGGATGTAGGTGTAGACTGAACGCCCATAGTAAAGAAAAGGGAGTGGGGACCTGGAAAACGGAAGTCATTAGAGCGATGAAGGGTGTGTGAGGTGTTGTGGACATAGGTCCGGAGAGATTGGACCGGGGGGGATAGGATGGATTTGAGGTATGTGGAAATTAATTCAGTGGGACAGGAGCAAGCAGAAACAATGGGTCTGCCAGGGCAGTTGCGTTTGTGGATTTTGGGGAGAAGATAAAACCGGGCCGTGTGGGGCTAGGGAGAAATGATATGATTGGAGGCTGTGAAGGGCAGACAGCTGGAAGAGATTAAATCGGAGATCGTCTGCAAAATGATGGTGCTCATCTATGGAGTCATAGTCCAAGGGTAAGTAAGAGGAGGTGTCGGAGAGCTGGCCGAGAGCAAGATATATTCTCAAGAAAACAAATGCATATTCCATGTTTCTCAAGACACAAAAGGAAGCATTTCAGCCCATCGACTCTATGCTGGCTCTGAGAACAAATGTATCAATCTAATTCCCCCAATTATTTCCTGGAATCTGTCCTCTCTCACATAATCATCAATTCGGCGATTCTTCTGCCACCGATCTACACCAGGGATAATTACAGTGGCCGCCAAATCTCCCTCAGCAATATGTTACTTGTCCCTTTGATTCTTTGTCCCACTGCCATCTATCAGTCTGTGGCCTCCTGCAGTGGAGGCCCAATACAAGTATGCGGAATGACAACTTATTTTATGACTTGACACATTGCAACCTCCAGACTCAATATCCAATATGTCGCTCACTTTGTTTTTGTTTGTCCGTTTCTGATTCTGCCAGTCGTTCTTCTGTGATATTGGCTCAGTTTCTCACTCTCCCTTAGCTCAATATAAACTGCAGGGTATGAAGTGTAGCTTTGCTATTAGAACATGAAACTTAGAACAGTAGAGCACAAGAACAGGCCTTTCGGCTCATCATGTCTTTGCTGAAAATGATACCAAAGTTAACATCCTGCCTGCCTGTATGTGATCCCCCAATTCTCTGCATACTCACCTGCCCATCTAACAGCCTTGCAAACACCACTATTGTATCTGCTTTCACCACCACCCCTGGCTGCACATTCCAGACACCCACCACTCTTTGTGTTAAAAGGTTGCCTCAGATATCTCCTTTAAACTTTCCAACTCTCACCTCAAACCTGGGGGGAAAGATTCTGACTGTCTACCACATCTATGCCTCTAATAATTTAAAAAAAAACCTACTAGGTTTCCCCTCAATCTCTGATACTCCAGAGAAAACAATCCAAGATTGTCCATTCGATCATTCCAAAAACATACGTCTTTGTCCACTCTATTTACTTGGGTTGTTGCTTTCAGGGAGCTATGGACTTGTGTCCTCAAGATTTATCTGTATATCAATGCTGATATATTTGCTAAGTATACTTTCCTCTTACTTTTAGCCTCCCGTACCGCAACACCTCATAATTGCCCAGGTTAAAATCCATCTGCCATTTCCCTACCCATACCTGCAAATGATCAATATCCTGCTACGTTCCTTTGACAGCCTTCTTCATTGTCCACAAATTCACCAATTTTTTAGTCATCTTCAAAAGTACTAACCAACCCATCTACATTTGCACCTATGGCATTTATGTATATATATATCACAAACAACAGAGGTCCCAGCAATGACTCCTGCAGAACATCACTATTCACATGCCTCCAGCAAGAATCACACCCTTCCATCACTACCCTCTGTCTTCCATGGGTAAGTCAGTTCAGAATCCAAATTACCAAAACACTGTAGATGCCATACATCTTGTCTCCTGGGTCAGTCCACCATGAGGGACCTTGTCAAATGCTTTACTAAAGTACATGAAGACAACATTCACCGCTCAACCCTCAGTCAAGTTTGTCATCTCCTCAAAAAACTCAATCAAGTTTGTAAGACATAATTTGCTTTTGGCAAAGCCATGCTTTGGTGGTGGCATTTGGTAATGGGTGGTGAATCAATGGAATTATTTGCCACAGAGGGCTGTGGAGGCAAAGTCAGTGGATATATTTAAGTCAGAGATACATCGATTCTTGATTAGTATAGGTGTCGGAGTTTTGGGGAGAAGGCAGGAAAATGGGTTGGGAGGGAAAGATAGATCAGCCATGATTGAATGGCAGAGTAGACTTGATGGGCCAAATGGCCTAATCCTACGCCTATCACATGATCTTATGATCTCATGATGCTTGCTTGGCCCATTCTGTTTCAAATGTGAGTAAATCCTACCCCCAAGGATCCTCTCCAATGTTCTCCCTGCCACTGACGGAAGACTCATCCACATAATTTCCTGGATAAATCTCTGTTTACCTTCTTAAACAAATGAACAACATAGGCTACTCTCCAGTTCTCTGGGATATCACCTGTGGCTAGAGAAGTGGAGGCCAAGTCGATGGATATTTCTAATGGCCCTGTCCCACGGTACGAGTTAATTCCAAGAACTCTGCCGAGTTTAAACAAAATCAAACTCGTGGTAAGCACGGAGAATGAACGTAGCGGGTACGTCGGAGCTCGGGGACGTCTCTTAGCGGCTCGTAACGCTAACGGCAGGTACTCGGGAAGACTCGCTAACGGCAGGTAAGCACGGGAAGACTCGTGAAGATTTTTCAACATGTTGAAAAATGTCCACGAGAGCCCCGAGTACCGACGAGTGGCCATTACCGTAAATCTCCGAGTTCGAATCAGGGCAAACTCGGGAGAGCTCTTGGAATGAACTCGTACCGTGGGACAGGGCTTTAAGACAGAGATAGATAAATTCTTGATTAGTACGGGTGTCAGGGATTAAGGAGAGAAGGCAGGAGAATGGGGTTAGGAGGGAGAGATAGATCAGCCATGATTGAATGGTGGAATGGTCTAATTCTGTTCTTATCACATGACCTTATGAGATGATACAAAGATCTTTGTCAAGGCCACAGCAGTCTCCTCATTTGCCTCTCTGGATAATGTGGGATGGATCATATCATGCCCAGGGGATTTATCCACCTTAGTGCTCTTCCAGAGAATCAACACTGCATAATTCCTTGTACAGGGCCCAAGTGAGACCACACCTGGAGTATTGTGTGCAGTTTAGGTCCCACAATTTAAGGAAGGACATTCTTGCTATTGAGGGAGTGCAGTGTAGGTTTACAAGGTTAATTCCTGGGATGGCGGGACTGTCATGTGCTTTGAGAATGGAGCAGCTGGGCTTGTACACTCTGGAGTTTAGTAGGATGAGAGGGTGTCTCATTGAAACATATAAGATTGTTAAGGGTTTGGACATGCTAGAGGCAGGAAATATGTTCCCGATGTTGGGGGAGTCCAGAACCAGGGGCCACAGTTTAAGAATAAGGGGTAAGCCATTTAGAACGGAGACGAGGAAACACTTTTTCTCACAGAGAGTTGCGAGTCTGTGGAATTCTCTGCCTCAGAGGGCGGTGGAGGCCGGTTCTCTGGATACTTTCAAGAGAGAGCTGGATAGGGCTCTTAAAGATAGAAGAGTCAGGGGATATGGGGAGAAGGCAGGAACGGGGGTACTGATTGGGGATTATCAGCCATGATCACATTGAATAGCGGTGCTGGCGCGAAGGGACGAATGGCCTACTCCTGCACCTATAGTCTATTGTCTATCTCAAAATATCATTAGTACATTAATATGCTCCACATTGATCTAATTATCCTCCCTGTCCTTCTCATTGGTGAAACCAATGCAAAGTACTAGTTTAGTCCCTCGTCTCTGATTTCAAGCCTAAATTCCCTCCTTATGTTTGAGTGATGCCACCCTCTCCTGATTCACCCTCTTACTGTTAGTGAATGTATAAAATCTCTTGGGATATTAGCCACACTTTGTCACACAATATTAACCACAGATGAGGAGGAGGAGTTTGAAAGGGGATCTGGGGAATGTTTTTTTAAATTATTTCACAGTGAATGGTTGATATCTGCAACACTGCCAGAGGGAGTGGGGGAATCAGATACAATTGCTATGTTTATGAGTCATTTTCACAAGGCATAGGCAGTGTCAGGGGTTATGAGGAGAAGGCAGGAGAACAGGGTGAGGAGGGACAGATTGATCAGCCATGATTGAATGGCGGAGCAGACTTGATGGGCCGAATGGCTTAATTCTGCTCCTATTACTTATGACCTTATAACCTTATGACACGGTCTTACTTACAGGCAAATGGGATAACTTTAGATGGTATAATGAATGGCACAGACGTGGTGGGCTGAAGGGCCTGTTTCTTTGCTGTATGACTCTGTGACTCTAACATCAAGACAAAAACACCTAATCTGCCACTACTGGCCTTATTAATCCATTTGGTCTCATCTACCTGACATATTTCCTTTGTCCTACACACCCCTGCCCTCATTATCTGCAGTTTGCTTTCTCTGTTTGCTACTTTAAATGTAGGTCCTGGATCTGACAAGTTGACTGTTTCACTTTCCATAAAAGCTTCCTGACCTGCGTGTGATCCCTGCAATCCATTTTTATTTCAGATTTACAGCATCTGTGGTTTTTGTTTGATGAACTGTGGATCAACTGTGATCTTTGCAAATGGTGGAGAAGGCTCTAAGATTTGTGAGGCCTACTTCATTCTGTTCGCTGAATTAACTTGGACAGCTCCATCGAAGGAAGGCAATTCAGAGTTGACCTTGACAAGCAGGTACATGATGTGCAAAATTAAAAAAATTAGATCCAAATTGACACCTCAAATCAAGCAAAATATCATGGCATACACTTGTGAAAATAAAGTGTAAGGCTTGTCAGGGTGGCAGTCTATTAGTCAATACATAGGTGATAGACAATAGACAATAGGTGCAGGAGTAGGCCATTCAGCCCTTCGAGCCAGCACCACCATTCAATGTGATCTTGGGGATGATCAGCCATGATCACATTGAATGTCGGTGCTGGCTCGAAGGGCCGAATGGCCTACTCCTGCACCTATTGTCTATTGTCTATTGGCTATGACCAATGTATTTGGGGGATTTGTGCTTTCTTGGTTTTCCACAATCCATGTCAATGCGGGATGGGCTGCCGGGGGGGGGGGGGGGGGGGGGGGGTTGGGGACGGTGCGGTGGGGGGGGAGTAGAAATGGGTATGTTGCATTTCCAAGTTTGTCGAGGATATTAAACTATGCATTGTGAATACATACTCTATGTATTCTGGATTGCCAGTTATAAACTGCACAGATCCAATGCTCAGCAAATTAGGAATCTCCTGGTTCAAGCAGGGCTTCTGCTTGTGGAAGGTTTGGCAAGTATTTGTTGGTGCACACCCATCTACATCTTTCTTTCTGAAGTTGGTGACCACTGCGGCATACTCATTCAGGTCCGCTGATGAATCCTTGGGCCTGTCCACTGATTTGAACCAGTCTCGCTCATTACCGCTCCTCAGTCTCCCTTGACCCATGCTTCGTAGTCCACTTCACTGGTGCCACGCATTTCTGCCTCTGTCTGTACTCAAGGAGAAGCACCGCCACACAATCAGATTTTCCATTGTGTGGGTGAGGGATGTAGTGGTAGATGTTCCCGATAACAGTGATCAAGTGTATTGGATTCTCTGATGGTAGTTTGGCGATGGCTTCATCCAGCTTCTCATTTTCACCCTACAAACAGCTAACAATGGCCTGTTCCCTTTATCATGGTTACTTTTTGCATATCTTTCATCCATTGTTCTTTAGCTCTCCACATCATTGTCTATATCTCTTATTTCCTTAATCCTTAACCGGTCTGAAGAAGGGTCTCAACACAACACGTCATCCATTGCTTCTCTCCAGAGATGCTGCCTGTCCCGCTGAGTTACTCCAGCTTTTTGTGTCTCTCCAAGGCTTCATCAAGCTAGCCAGGTTGAAGTCTCCCATGATAACATGAAAGGCTCCAGGGATCGCGATTTCGTGATTGTTGGTTACAGGACTGAATTCCTCATGTATTAGCATGATGTCCGCTTGAGGTAGGATGTGGACTGCACTCAGTGGACGATAAACCCTTCAAATTCCTCTGCTCCGAACATTAAGGGTATCAGGGAATACCAGAACAGTGGCATCATACATGAAGTGCTGAGATAGATCAGCCTAATCTGAATGAATCCAGGAGTAAGCTCAAAGGGTCAGAGATCCTTTATCTGGGACCCTATTCTATTATTCTTTATGTGAACAAACAATACATGTTGTGAACATAGAGACAGACCTGTAAAGGCAGACAACATTTAACAAACAACTGAATTTCACAACCTTTCTTGCATATATGGATCAGGTGGTGGGTGCATGGAACAAGCTGCCAGAAGAGGTAGTTGAGGCAGGGACTATCCAAAAATTTAAGAAGCAGTTAGACAGGTGCATGGATAGGACGGGTTTGGAGGGATATGGACCAAATGTGGGCAGGTGGGACAAGTTTAGCTGGGACATGTTGGCCGGCGTGGGCAAGTTGGGCCTATATCCATGCTGTATCACTATGACTCTATATGTAACTTAACATAAAAGAGACAGGTGGACTTTATCATCTGTATCTTGGGATGCTTTCTTAATTCACAACAAAATATATTACATTTTTTATCATTAAGGATATCTTTAGCAGAGGGAACTCATGAAAATATGCCTGGTTATGTTGCTATATAATATACACAATTTTGCTGGCTCACTTAGTCAGGCAGTGATAGGTTTAATTGCATGTTATTTTGCTATGCTCTAATGAACTAACTGCATAAATTGTGAACTTGCAGGAAACCAAGATTAATGTTGAAGTAATTTTATTTCACTCTTGCATTAAATTGATCATTACACCTTTGTTTTCTTATGAGATATTTCAAATGGGGCAAAGGTGCTGCGTTGCATTCTGTAAATGTGGTTACTGTTGATGTATAGCTTCAGGTAAGACATAAGTACCCTACGATCGTATTAATGAAGTAAGCAATCACTTTAAAAACCTATTACCAAGAGTACAGGAGGAAAGTGATGCCCAATTGCAATTGCATTTCCACCCGTTGTACATATTTCAAACACGATGTCAGGAATAGGAAAAGAAGATTCCAACAACTGTCAGGCAGGTGCAATATTTTGATAAGACGGTGAAAGAAAAACCCTTTGTGACGGTGAAAGAAAAGGCCTTTGTGACGGTTCTCTGATGTTGCTTCACTCTGCAGCAGATGCTACATTTGGATTTTTCTCGTTTAAGATTTCTGCTTTTTTCTCTCTCTTTGAGTCCTTTGCTTCTGTTCTAATTCTTGCTTCAGTGCCTTTCTCCTGCTCCAACGGCAGCATCAATTTTCAGAGAACCAAGAAGAATTGCTCCAGACTGCACGCATTACACACAAGGCTGGTCATCATCTTGGCCATAATTTTTATTAACCCGGCACGCACAGTTTGTCACTCACATATTTTGAAGGTTGACCACACACTTATTTAAAAGGTCAGCTGCCGTTTGGTTTAATGCGCTCATGCAGTGCAACAAGGCTATCTCTCTCTTTTGTCAAGATGTGGTGCCATAAATAGCACCTTAGCAACCACTTTTGCATGCTAATAATGTCCTTGGATTGACACATCGCTAGGCACCAATAATGCTTATAATAATGGTCCATTATATTCACCTTCCATATGTTGCAGACATATATTCTTGAAACAAAAAATCCATTGAGCAACAGCATTTTAATTTCATTTCTTGGTCTTGACATTAAGTGCAAATCCTAATTCAGGTTTACCATTCTAAATTCACATTACAAATAAGTTTCCGTTAATTATACAGAGAATTATTTTGCAGTTGCAGGAAATTATCATTACGAGCAAAAGCTACAAAAGCTCATTAAATGATATGCGCTTAGAGAAAGAGAGATGATAATTCTTCAGCATGTGATGATCAAAAAATACTGTAGCAGGGTGAGCAGACTAGCGGAGTCAAGGGATATGCGGAGAAGGCAGGAACGGGGTACTGATTGTGGATGATCAGCCATGATCACATTGAATGGCAGTGCTGGCTCAAAGGGCCGAATGGCCTGCTCCATCACCTATTGTCTATTGTCTATTGACTATTGCCAGGTGTACAGAATGTAAGGCCGAACAGGTGGAAAATGGATTTTAAAATAATAAACCTGATCACAATCTTCTTCTAATGTGTCTAATTGTGGGTTTAATGGAAGCTGTTAAGAGAGCATGTGTTAAAACTGGAGATTTACTACACCGCCATCACTCAAGTACCAAGGATGTCTATAAATCAAAGCTTACCCCTACCGCATAGATGCTTCAACACACCTGCAAACACTTCAACTAGTGCAAACCCAGACTCAGCACACCATTTGAATGCATTGCTCATAACCAATGTGTGCAGGACAAATATTTCCCATTCCCTTGCAATGCAAAGTGAGCCATAATCAAAAGTCAGAAGCAGCTAACTGGTGATGAGGTTTAGCTGATCGCTAAGCACGGTGGCGCAGCGGTGGAGTTGCTGCCTTACAGCGCGGAGACCCAGGTTCAAACCCAATTACGGGTGCTGTATGTACAGAGTTTGTACGTTCTCCCCGTGACCTGCGTAGGTTTCCCCGAGATCTTCGGTTTCCTCCCACACTCTAAAGACGTACAGGTTTGCAGCTAAACTGATTTGGTATAGTGTAAAAAATTCCCCAGTGTGTGTAGGATACTGTTAATGTGCGGGGATCACTGGTATGTGTGGACTCGGTGGGTCGAAGGTCTTGTTTCCATGCTGTATCTCTAAACTAAACTTAGCTAGCTTAACCCTATCGAGAGGAAAAGACTCACTTGAATTGGAGGAGCCACCACTCAGACTGCAGTCAGTGGCTGGGCTTGAAATCATAGGAAATGGCCATCTCTCTACCGCCTCCTCTCATCCCAAGGTCCCATATTCCACAATTTCTTCATAAGCTCATCAGGGACAGGGACAGAATTAGGACATTTGGCCCATCAAGTACCACCATTCAATCATGGCTGATCTATCGCTCCCTCCTAACCCCATTCTCCTGCCTTCTCCCCATAACCCCTGACACCTGTACTAATTAAGAATCTACCTATCTGCCTTATATCTGCCAAATATCCACTGATTTGGCCTCCAGGGCCTTGTGTGGCAATGAATTCCACAGATTCACCACCCTCTGACTAAAGAAATTCCTCCTCATCTCCTTCCTAAAGGAACGTCCTTTAATTCTGAAGCCAAGACTTATGGTCCTAGACTCTCCCACTAGTGGAAACAGTCTTTTCACATCCACTCTATCTAGGGATTTCTTCTGATTCAACAAGACAAACATCTTTATTACTCCCACCTCCAGCAATCCCTTCATCAAATCCTAGCCATGTATCTTCCTCCTTTAGATGGCTAAGACCAATGACATGATTAGATAGTGGTTGAAAAAACCACAAGAGAACAAAGACAGGGACACATCATCATTAATTTCAACATTCCTAAACACTGCAGCACTAACTGACACTGGGTATAATTTTAAGGGAGTGTGTGGGCATCGGGCACACGTGGCCTGCTAGACAGCCTGTTTGTCTCCTCGGTGGGTGAGGTGCATGTTCATTATGCCTCACAGGACTCAGATGATGATTTTGTTTGGGCAGCCTATTTGGAAAGAGTGATGGTCAGAATGGACAATGTAAGGATGAGTGTGCTACAGCACTCATGTCAAGGTTCGATCTGCTGTGATTTTTACTGAGTGGCAGAGCAGGGTTGAGGGGCTAATTGACCACCCACCATGCTCTCTCCCCAACTTATGAAATTTCCTTGTAGCTTAAAGCTCTATCTTGCATAAGGAGAATTCATATGGAGATGCAGAATTGCAACTATTTTCAGCACTCTGAGAGAAGGGCCTGTTTCCGAACTATCTCTAAACTACACTCAACTAAACAGGCCCTTAGGATGCACTGAATGCACTTTGACGATCGATCGACCGTTCACACTAACTCTGTGTTATCCTACTTTCTGATCCACTCCCAGAACAATATGTTGTGTATTGGGGCAATTACAGAGGCCAATGAATATAGGACACATGAAACAGCAGCAGTGGGCAATTCGTCCCTCAACCATGATCTGCCACTCAGTAAAGTCACAGCAGATGGCGCCTGCCTGCGACGACTTTTGCGGAGCTCCGGAACATAAAAGGCTCAACTACAACTTCCAACAACTTACCTGGATCAGAAAAACGGCAGAAATCGGTGCCGTTTCGGACAAGCTGCTTGAGCACCTCAAGGCTCTCGCAATTTCGCGATCTCCCGCAGCTGCGGGAGCCCCGGACTTTAAATTTTCCCACGCTGGCTGGAAATCACCCAACCCGATGGAGAAACGCAGGTATGGTACCTGGAGACCCCGGGATGACCCCCAGAGCCGACGGGCTGGAGCTTCCAGGAACAACGGAGCTGCAGCTGCCGACTTTGAGGGAACCCCCGTACGTTACGGAGCTGGAGCTGCCGTCTGTGAGGGAATCCCCGTTCCAGCGCAAGTTCGCAGAAACAGCAGGTACAGCAAGCACAGTACCTGGAAACAAAGGGGAAGCCTCCATTGTGTCCGGAAACGTGGCCGACGGGCAGGACTTCAGGTCAGAATTAAGCGCAGGGGATTTCGGCCCCCTCTCCCTACTATCCTACTGGCCAACGGTCTACATCCCACCCCTAGGCAGACGTCCGTCTGGCACTGGAGGAGCTGCACGCCGTGGTCAACAAACACCAGACGTCTTACCCCGAGGCATTTACCACCATTGCTGGGGACTTCAATAAGGCAAACCTAAAGAAATCACTCCCTAACTTCCACCAACATGTCTCCTGCTGCACCAGAGGACCTAAAACCCTCGACCACTGCTACACCACCATCAAGAATGCCTATCGTTCTATCCCTCGCCCTCACTTCGGTAAATCCGACCATACTGCGGTGCTGCTTCTTCCTGCCTACAGGCAGCAATTGAAGAGCGCACCCCTAGAAGTGAGGACAGTACAGAGCTGGTCGGGGGGGGGGGGGGGGGGGGGCAGAGGAACAACTCCAGGACTGTTTGGAGTCTATAGACTGGGCAATGTTCAAGGACTCGGCAACGGACTTGAACGAATACGCCATAGTCGTTACAGACTTCGTAAAGAAATGTGTGGAGGACTGAATCCCTACAAAAACCTCCGAGTGTTTCCCAATCAGAAACCTTGGATGAACTTTGAGATCCGCACTCGTCTGAAGTCCAGACACAGGGCATTCACTTTCAATGATACAGTGGCCTACATGAAGTCCAGATACGACCTTGGTAAGGGACTTCTGCTCCAAACTGGAGGATGAGACAGATGTTCGGCAGCTGTGGCGGGGCCTGAATACAATCACCTCCTACAAGGCGAAACCAGGAGGCAGCTCGAATGTCGGCGAAACATCACTCCCTGATGAGCTCAATGCGTTTTACGCACGCTTTGACAGGGAGAATACTGATGTGCCTTCCCGAGCCCCCATTCGCTGTGATGGTATTTCAGTCTCAGTCACAGAGGCCGACGTCAGGAAATCCTTCAGAGGGGTGAACCCCCGAAAAGCACCTGGACCTGATGGTATACCCGGTCGTGTTCTAAAAACCTGTGCGGACCAACTGGCTGGAGTTTTTACGGACATTTTCAACCTCTCACTTCTGAGGTCTGAGGTCCCCACCTGCTTTAAAAGGGCATCAATTATACCAGTGCCCAAGAAGAGTAAGGTGACGTGCCTCAATGACTATCGACCAGTGGCACTAATGCCAGTGGTGATGAAGTGCTTTGAGAGGTTGATCATGGAGCAAATCAACTCCTACCTCGACAAAAACCTGGACCCACTGCAGTTCGCTTACCGCCACAACAGATCAACGGTGGATGCAATCTCGCTGGCCCTCCACTCCGCACTGGACCACTTGGACAACAAAAACTCATATGTCAGGCTGTTATTCATCGATTACAGCTCGGCATTTAACACAATCATCCCCTCCAAGCTGGTTACCAAACTCGCAGAACTGGGTCTCTGCGCATCCCTCTGCAATTGGATCCTCGACTTCCTCATTCACAGACCACAGTCTGTTCGTATTGGTGGAAATGTGTCAGCCTCGATAACAATCAGCACGGGAGCACCGCAAAGCTGCGTAGCCAGTCACAGTGCGAACTCCATCATCAAGTTCGCTGACGACACCACTGTTGTGGGGCGTATCACTTATGGGGATGAGTCAGAGTATAGAAGAGAGATAGAGCAACTGTCCATATGGTGCCAGCGCAATAACCTGGCCCTCAACACCAGCAAAACCAAGGAACTGATTGTGGACTTTGAAAGGAGTAGGAGGGGGACCCACAGCCCCATTTATATCAACGGGTCGATGGTTGAAAGGGTCAAGAGCTTCAAATTCCTGGGCGTGCACATCTCTGAAGATCTTTCCTGGTCCGAGAACACTAATGCAATTATCAAGAAAGCTCATCAGCACCTCTACTTCCTGAGAAGATTACGGAGAATCAGTTTGTCAAGGAAGACTCTCTCTAACTTCTACAGGTGCACAGTAGAGAGCATGCTGACCGGTTGCATCGTGGCTTGGTTTGGCAATTTGAGCGTCCTGGAGAGGAAAAGACTACAAAAAGTAGTAAACACTGCCCAGTCCATCATCGGCTCTGACCTTCCTTCCATCGAGGGGATTTATCGCAGTCGCTGCCTCAAAAAGGCTGGCAGTATCATCAAAGACCAACACCATCCTGGCCACACACTCATCTCCCTGCTACCTTAAGGTAGAAGGTACAGGAGCCTGAAGACTGCAACAACCAGGTTCAGGAAAAGCTACTTCCCCACAGCCATCAGGCTATTAAACCTGGCTCGGACAAAACTCTGATTATTAATAACCCATTTTCTGTTATTTGCACTTTATCAGTTTATTTATTCATGTGTGTATATATTTATATCATGGTATATGGACACACTTATCTGTTTTGTAGTAAATGCCTACTATGTTCTGTGTGCTGAAGCAAAGCAAGAATTTCATTGTCCTATACAGGGACACATTACAATAAACTCACTTGAACTTGAGCAGATCCAATCTTGATATTAATCCCACCTCATGCTCTCTCCCCAAACTATAAAATCTCCTGTTCAAAAGGGAACTGCAGATGCACCCCCTCCCCGGGCACTTTCCGTTGCAACCGCAAGAAATGCAACACCTGTCCCTTCACCTCCCCCCTCGACTCCATCCAAGGTCCCAAGCAGTCGTTCCAGGTGCGACAAAGGTTCACCTGTATCTCCTCCAACCTCATCTACTGCATCCGCTGCTCTAGATGTCAGCTGATTTACATCGGTGAGACCAAGCGTAGGTTGGGCGATCGTTTCGCCGAACACCTCCGCTCAGTCCGCAATAACATACCTGACCTCCCGGTGGCTCAGCACTTCAACTCCCCCTCCCATTCCCAATCCGACCTCTCTGCCCTGGGTCTCCTCCATTGCCAGAGTGAGCAACAGCGGAAATTGGAGGAACAGCACCTCATATTCCGTCTGGGGACCTTGCGTCCTTATGGCATTAACATAGAATTCTCCCAATTTGGCTAGCCCTTGCTGTCTCCTCCCCTTCCTTAACCCTCCAGCTGTCTCCTCCCACCCTCCCATCCGCCCGCCCTCGGGCTCCTCCTCCTCCTCCCCTTTTCCTTCTTTCTTTCCCCCACCCCCCATCAGTCTGAAGAAGGGTTTCGGCCCGAAACGTCGCCTATTTCCTTCGCTCCATAGATGCTGCTGCACCCGCTGAGTTTCCCCAGCAATTTTGTGTACCTATAAAATCTCCTTGTAGCTTAAACATCAGATAATCATACTAATCATAATCATATTCATACTTTCTTAGCCAAGTATGATTTTCCATACAGTCATACCAATAAAAAGCAACAAGCCACACAAAATACATTTTAACATAAACATTTTTTAACATAACCTCTGCCATGTAACTCCACAACTCCCTGGGATGGAGAATTCCAACAATTTTCAGCACTGAGAGAAATTCCTTCTCATCTCTGTCTTAAATCAGCCAACCTTATGTAAACTATGATTCATAGTTTGTGTCCTCATGATTTGCTAGTCCAAGCATTCTGTTATCTGTAGATAGACACACAAAAGCTGGAATAACTCAGCGGGACAGGCAGCATCTCTGGAGAGAAGGAATGGGTGATGTTTTTCGGGTCCAGACTCTTCTTCAGCACCTGATATAAATAAAAACAATATTATTCTGGAGGAGGAAGATTTGCTGTTCAAGTCTCGGGTGGACCAAGCTGTGTGAGTGCTTGGCAGCATACATCAATTAGTCTGAAGAAGGGTCTCAACCCAAAACATCATCCATTCCTTCTCGCCAGAGAAGCTGCCTGTCCGCTGAGTTACTCCAGCTTTTTGTGTCTATCTTCGGTTTAAACCAGCATCTGCAGTTCCTTCTTACATATTCTGTTACTTGTTTTGTATAGGGTGGAACTGAAGATGCTGTTTTAAACCAGTTAGACACAAAAAGCTGGAGTAACTCAGTGGGTCAGTCAGCATCTCTGGAGAAATGGAGTTGTTCGTTTTTTAGTTTGGTTTAGCGATACAGTATGAATTGGGCGGCACGATGGCGCAATGGTAGAGTCGCTGCCTTACGGCGCCAGAGACCAGGTTCGATCCTGACCACAGGTGCTGTCTGGATGGAGTTTGTACGTTCTCCCCGTGACCGCTTGTGTTTTTCCCGGGTGCTTTGGGTTCTTCCCACATTCCAATGATGTAAAGGTTTGTACATTGTCCCATGTGTGTGAGATAGCGTTAGTGTACGAGGTGATTGTTGGTCAGTGTGGACTCGGTGTACTGAAGGGCCTGTTTCCACGTTGTATCTCTAAACTACACTAAACTAAACAGGCCCTTTGGCCCACTGAATGCACTTTGACCATCAATCGCCCTTTCACACTAATTCAGTGTTATCCCACTCTCTGCTCCACTCCTATCACAATATGTTTGTATATAACAGAGGCCAATTAGTCTACCACCCTGCATGTCTTTGGGATGTTGAAGGAAACCTCCATGTGGTCATAGGGAGGACGTGCAAACTCCACACAGACAGCACTTGAGGTCAGTATCAAGCTGATGTCTGGTGCTGTGAGGTAACAGCTCTGCCATTGTGTCACTCAAAGAAGGTATTAGCAACATGTTTAAAATCAAGCAACATGGAATTATGCAGGTCTCTAGGTTAACTGGCCTCTGTAAATTGCCCCTGACATGTAGGGAGTGGATGAGAAAGTGGAATCATATAGAACTAGTGTGAATGGGTGTTGTATAGGAAGGAGCTGCAGATGTTGGTTTAAACCGAAGATAGACACATAAAGCCGGAGTAACTCAGCGGGTCAATCGGCATCTCTGGAGACAAGGAATAGGTGACCTTTTGGGTCAAAACCCTTCTTCAGACATGGGTGTTGATTGGAATCGGTGGGCCGATGGACCCATTTCCATACTGAATTGCGAAAACTAAACTAATAATGGTTCCAGTATGGAGGAATTAAGCACCAAACACTCTGGCCAGAATTTGTAACCCATCAGTCCTAATGTCAAAGTGGTGGAAAACTATTCCAACCCCTTCGATTCAACATAACACATTGTCTGAAGGTTAAACTCTCCGATCCTGGGCAACTCAGGCAGAAGATATCCAAATGTCTGCTTGCAGCTGTGGTGTTTCAAATGTCTATTAACTATGCACATATTCTTGCAGACACAAGAGGCAGCAGATGCTGGAATCTGAAGCAAGACATTTTTTTGCTGGTGGAACATCTGTGCAGGTAAAGATATAGTTGATGTTTTGGGCTGAGACCCTGCATCTTAAACAGATATTTAGAGAGTACAAAACAGAATGTAAAGGGGAGACAGCCGATATAAAGAGGCGAGGGGGGCGGGGAAGTGAGGCAGGAGTAGTTGTCAAGTGATAGATGGCTCCAGGTGAGGAGGCGTGGATGGGTAGATGGAGCTATGGGGTGGAGAACGGAGGAGATGATTACATAACCCAGAAAGTGGAGAAAACAAATACATTTACAGTGTACAGAGAGATGATAAGAGAATAATGTTTAGTGCAAGGTAAAGCAAGCAGAGTCATAATATCGTTGATCAGACTTTTCTGGCTTTACCTTGCACGAAACGTTTTTCCTGTACGATATATCTATACACTGTAAATTGCTCGATTATCATGCATTGTCTTTCCAGTGACTGGATAGCATGCAACAAACACTTTTCACTATACCTCAGTACTCATGACAGCAAACTAAACTGAACTGAAATAAACTGAACTGCAATATGATCAAGAAAGGGGATGAGTAGGGGAGGGTGGACATCAGAAAGGGACAATAGGGAGAGAGGAACCTAGTTAGCTGAGAATGTGGGTGATAGGCAGATGGAACTAGGCAGGGGAGGGGAAGGAAACTGGGCAACAGGCCGCTGGGCTTGGAAAGGGGTGTACGAGAGTACGTGGGTGTATCAGAATCAGAGAGAAAGGAATAGAAGGGACCTGAAGTTTGAGAATTCAATGTTCATGCTGTTGGGTTGTAGACTATCCGGGCAGAATATGAGATGCTGTTCCTCCAGTTTGTGTTTGGCCTCAATCTGGCAGTGGAGGAGCAGAGGGGGGATGAGTTAGTTGGGGAAGGGGAAGAGAAATTAAACGGATTGCAACCAGGACCTCAAGGTGGCTAATTGCAAACAGAACGCAGGTGCATGGCAAAGCATTTAAGAAGGAACTGCAGATGCTGGAAAATCGAAGGTACACAAAAAAGCTGGAGAAACTCAGCTTGGCAAAGCAGTTGCCTCGTCTTCACCTGTTGTTGCTGATGTAGAGGAGGCCACGTCGACAGCTGTGAATGTAATAGATGAGTTTGAAAGAGTGAACTAAGTCTCTGCCTTACATGGAAGGGCTATTTAGGTCCCTGGATGGTGATGAGGGACAATATGTGGGGACATGTGTTGCATCTCCTACGATGGTAGGGAGGAAACTGTTTGGGGATGGGGAAGAATGGATGGGGAGGGTTAAGCTAAGCAGGGAGTAATGGAGGAAACGGTCGCTGCAGAAAGCAGATATGAGAAGGGAGGGAAGGTTGCAACTTGTGGTGGGATGGTGTTGTAGCTGGCAGATATGACGAAAAGCATTGTGCTGTATGTTTCTCATGGAGAATAGAGATGTACAGAGACTGGATGTCCATGATGAAAATGGGGGCCAGGGAATTGGAAGCTGTCCTGAAAAAGGACATTTCAAACATCTGGAGTGGAAAAGTGTCTATACCAATGTTCAAAGCAGCATTCATGGTACCACCATATCAGTCCAGCTATCTGTCTCCCAGTGGATTACTCGGACTCATGAAGGGCTGCCCTAGAGGTAATGGGAGTTACTCCAGGGAGTATTTGCTATCTGCTAAGACTGTGCTGCCAACAGTTTCCTTGCTGTTCCCTAACTCCTGTTGCTTGTGCTGAGGCCGAGTCAGGTCTTTACGGGTAGAAATTTCTCTAGGTCATCCTCATAAGACATCTGCATTCATTACTGAATGTCAATAGACATCTACCAGCTATGCTCCTCATATTGTGGTGGCACAATGTAAAAGTTTCAGGATGGGATTTTGCAGAGTTTTTTAGGAAATTTACAGATTGATTCATGCCTTTTGTTGGACAGTCTATTATATTTGATTTGTAAATATAATTTTGAAGTGTTAATTTTGTATTTGCGTTTATATTTACAATGTGGAAACGTAGACACTTCCTTGAGGACAGCTCAGTGTCGCAGCTGTTTGAGCTGCTGCCTCACAGTGCCAGAGACCCGAGTTCAATCCTCACCATGGGTGCTGTCTGTGTGGGGTTTGCACGTTCTCCCTGTGACCACATGGGTTTCCTCCAAGGACTCCGGTTTCCTTCCACATCTGAAAGACTTGTGGATTGTAGGGCAATTAGCCTCTAAATTGCTGCTGGTGTCTAAGGAGTGGATGCAACATGGGGATGACATAAAACTAGTGTGAATGGGTGATCAGTGGTCAGCATAGCATTTGGTGGGCAGAAGGGCCTGCTTCTATATTATAGCTCTCAACAACTTAATACTGTATTATTCAGTAGCAGAGGGAAGCTAAATGTGGGACTGCTGGCAAATGCAAGTATGGGACTTGCCTTTACACCATCACATGCAGTCATGGTACCATATCAGTCCATCAATCTGTCTTCCAGTAGATCACTAGGATTGATGAAGGGCTGGGAGTTACTACAGGGAGTATGAATCTGTTATCTGCTAAGACTGCGCTGCCACTAGTTTCCTTGCTGTTTCTGAACTGCTGGCACTTGTGCTGAGATGGAAGAGTCTGAGTCAGGTCTTTAGGGTAGAAATTGCTCTAGGCCACCCTCATAAGACATCATTGATCACCAGCAGTCCAACTTGAAGGTTGCACCCAGGCTGACTCCTCTCATCCTTCATTCCTCCACTTCTTTCTTCTTTTCGTGTTCCTCCTCCTACTCACTGTGCAGATGGAAGTAAGAAAGAAGCCTCTGTGATGATAAATCTGTGTGGCACATAGCAGACCGTAAGAGTTACAACCCCTCTCTGACAGATCATGCAGGGCTCCTTCAGAGGTATCCAGGCAGGGGATTTGTTGCTTGAATATCCCAGTAGCCTACTCTTGTCACATTATGTTAGCATCAGTTCCCAACAGTGGACTATGCAAATGAGTCACAAGCCATTAATGGATAATCATTGTCAAACTGTAAATGCCATTGCTCCAGCTCAAATGCCAATGGCTCAGCAGACTAATGTAAAATTAAGACATCACAACTGCACCCATGATACTGAGCATTGACCTATATGACTTCACATCAGCCACACACTGATAGAATTCCTTTTGTTTCAGTAAATCCCCAAATTGACATTCAATGCTGTAAAGCAAATCTCTTGTTAAATATGAATTCCAAAGGGCACTGTACATTCCAATCAACAGGTCCAATCAATGCTTTCTAAACTCAGAATAGAATTTCCATTCCAGAAGCACCTTATGTGTGTAGTTAATCAGCTTCTTGACCCACCCACCCACCTTGAAAAGCAATAACCACGTACCACCGATGGAAATTATTTCAGTGGAAAGAATCTCCTGTTTCTCAGGCAGCACATTCTTTAGTGTCAGAAGGAACTGCAGATGCTGGTTTAAACCGAAGTTAGACACACAATGCTGGAGTAACTCAGTGGGACAGGCAGCATCTCCGGAGAGAAGAATGGGTGACATTTCGGGTCGAGACCCTTCTTCAGACAAATTATTTTTTTTATCAACTTCTTCACAATGGTGTCATGTGAAACCTTGCTCCCAACACAAAAAATCCTATCAGAAACTCATTGCCTTTATCAGAGTCCTAACCAGGAAAACAAAATTTTTGTGCAGGAAGGGACTGCAGATATTGGTTTACACCGAAGATAGACTCAAAATGCTGGAGTAACTCAGCGGAACAGACAGCATCTCTGGATAAATGGATAGGGTGACGTGTCGAGTCTGAAGAAGGGTCTCAACCCGAAACATTACCCATTCCTTCTCTCCAGAGACGCTGCCTGTCCCGCTGAGTTACTCCAGCATTTTGTGTCTTAAGCTATGTTTCCCCCTGTTTCTAAACAAGATGCTTTAACGTTTTCCAAGACTGCCGATTGTTTGTATCCTGTTGTTAATTCTGACGTGTCCAGCCACTTTTGGTTAATTTCTGCTTCTTATATTCCATTTTATTTATGATCTATTTCCTCAGCATTTTTTACCTCTGACAGGCAAATCACTGAGTCATTAGTTTTGACGGCAGAAGAAAAAGTGTTCACATATCACATCAGTGAATCTCCCACCATCATTATTTCTCCCTCAAATACTTTCATTTTCTCCTTTATTCCTTAGACTGTGCTGTCAGCTCATTAATTTTGCTACTCCGTCTTCAGTAGCACTTTCACTGCTAGCAAGAAACTGCTTGCTCCTTTCCTCTGGATAATTCTATCAATCTTTTACTGGTTCTCGTCTGTGTAATCTGTCTGCTTTCATGTCTACCAATTTCCAAACAGAGACTCCATGTTCATAGGCGTTTTTACTGTAGCTCTTGTGCCCATTAAATGGATTAGCTGCCTAGATTAATAAATAAACACACTGACTAATTTTGTCTACAGGCCAACATAATTCTCCAACATATTTTCCATTCTTTCTGAATCTTAATTAACAAACTGAATTGCAGCAGAACGCCTGTTTAAGCTCCATAGCACTTTCTGCATAAACAAGACACAATAAACAAAATAAATTGGAGGACTCATTTCACACTCTGTCTCCTATGTTACTAATACTCTATTCACATTCCCACAGCCAACTGTAAACATGTTTATGTAAATATCTTAATTTGTTTCACAAAGGCACTTCGAACATTTATATACAACGATCACGCACAATCCAATTTGAAACTGTTGTTTTTCATGAGAATTTTTCATGACAATTTTTGTATTAAAATGACACTGCTTACAGTATTTTCAATTGCTGAGTCTAATCGGTGTCAGTAAAGGTAAGCTTTCCACAGAGGACTTAGGTTGTTCAAATAATATAGTTCACTAGACAGGCATTGTAGATTTAAATGCACCTCAGCAAACTGGGGATCAGGCCTGATTGGATGCATCACAATGTTATGAAGACAGGCAAGAGAGGTTACTGGGGCCTCGACAGTCCTTTGAATCTTCTCCATCCACTGGTGAGGCCCCAAAGCATCAAAGTGTACCCAATGTTTTATTTTGTTTAAGAAGCACAATAAAGATAATCTAGGAAATTATAATTATACAGCATGGAAACAGGCCCTTCGGCCCAACTCATCCACACGGACCAAGATGCCCCATCTAAGCTCATCCCATTTGCCCACATTTGGTCCATTTCCCTCTAACCCTTTCCCATTCATGTACCTGTCCTCGGCTTATTAGGTGTAGGAAGGAACTGCAGATGCTGGTTCAAACCAAACATAGACACAAAAAGCTGGAGTAACTCAGCGGAACAGGCAGCATCTCTGGAGAGAATAAATGGGGGACGTTTCTGGTAGAGACCCTTCTTCAGACTGAAAGTCACAGGGAAGGGACACGAGAGATATGAACGATGATGTTGAGAGATATAGAACAATTGAATGAAAGATATGCACAAAAGTAGCAGTGATATAGGAAACAGGCCATTGTTAGCTGTAGCTCGATGAGAACGAAAGCTGGTGTGATTTGGGTGGGGGAGGGATGGATAAAGATGGAATGCAGGGGGTTACGAAGTTAGATATATCAATATTCATAACCCTGGGTTGTAAGCTGCCCAAGTGAAATGTGAGATGCTGTTCCTCCAATTTGCTTTTATCCTCACTCTGATTATGAAGGAGGCCTAGGACAGAAAGATCAGTGTGGGAATGGGAATTAGAGTGTTTGGCAACCGGGAGATCAGGTAGTTCCAGGCAGACTGAGCGAATGTGTTCAGCGAAACGATCGCCCAGTCTATGTACAGTTTGCAGATGACATAAAAATTGGTAAGACTTGTGGATAGTGAAGACGGTTATCAAAGCATACAGCATGATAGAGATCATTTGGAGATATGTTCAAAGAAGTGGCAGATGGAGTTTAATCTGGACAAGTGTGAGAAAATGGGTGGAAAATTGAAGCACTCTCATAGGCCCTTCCTGAACAGAAATAGTTCAACTTTATTCAGTTCAGTTTAGTTTATTGTTACGTGTATCGAGGTACAGTTAAAAGCTTTTGTTGCGTGAAAGACAATACATGATTACAATCGATCCATTTACAGTGTATGGATACATGATAAGAGAATAAGGTTTAGTACAAGGTAAAGCCAGTAAAGTCCGATCAAGGATAGTCAGAGGGTCACCAAAAAGGTAGATAGTAGTTCAGCAGTGCTCTCTGGTTATGGAAGGATGATTCTGTTGCCAGATAATAACCTGATCACAAATTCATAGTTTCATAGAGTTATACAGCATGGAGTCATTTCCTTTCTGCCACCTTGCACATGCCGACTGCAATGTCAATCTTCATTAAGCATATACAATAGTGACATTTAGGAGGCATTTACACAGGCACCTGAACTTTCAGGGAATGGAAGAATGGAATTGTATCTTTAAAAATATTTTCTCGCAGGACTTTAGTAAAATAAATTAGTGATATCAGAACACTGTTTCAAATACAATCCAGATCATGAGACTTAGATGCACAGAGTCTCTTGCCCTGAGCAGGTGAATCGAGGACCAGAGGACCAATAAGGTGAAGGGGAAAAGATTTAACAGGAATCTGAGGGGTAACTTTTTCAAACAAAGGGTGGTGGGTGCATGGAACAAGCTGCCAGAGGAGGTTGTTGAGGCTGGGTTATCCTAAAATATAAGAAACAAACAGGTACATGGATAGGACAGGTTTGGAGGGATATGGACCAAACGTGGTCCCATCTACACTAGATGGGACCAGTGTAACTGGGACATCTTGACCAGTATGGGAGAGTTGGGTTGAAGGGCCAGTTTCCACACTGTATCACTCTATGACTCTATGAGGCCTATTGTCCAATTATTTTATCATGCAACGAAAACAAAAAGAAAATCTTGTAATCCTCTCATTGCAAGACATATTTTCCTCGTCAATTTAAAATTTAAAAACATTATCCAGTTAATAAGGAAATGGATATTTTGTTGCCGAGCTAATAAAAATATTTCATCATTTAAAGTGCTAAAATTTAATTTGAATTTCTTCACTAACTTTCTACTGCTTTGTTTTATTTTCCATATTGATTGCATGATGATGATCTGAAAATAATTTACTTTTTCTATGAGTTTATTGATCAACTCTGTGTCAGAATACCTGACAAGCGATAAGACTTTTACTTTTATGCGGCACACGACATTTACTTTGTTGTCACTTGTACAGAGTGGGGTTCCACAACAGTGGAGATATTGAACACTAAAGCAGGTCATAAGCAGTGGACCATCGCTCCCTGTAAGTGGTAACTCAAGTGGATGGGTTGGTACAAAAGGCCGCTGGTTTGCTTGCCTTCATCCCAGGGCATTGAGTATGTAAGTTGGTAAGAAATGCTATGCGCAATTCCGGTCATCTTATTACAGAAAGGATCTGTAGCCTTTGGACAGCCTTGCAGAAGAGATTCACCTGGACAGACACAAAAAGATGGAGTAACTCAGCGGGTCAGACAACATCTCTGGAGAAAAAGTATAGGTGCTGTTTTGGATCAAGACCCTTCTTCAAACTGAGAGTCAAGGTAAAGGGAAACAAGAGATAGAGATGGTGATATAGAGAGTTATAGAACAAATGAATGAAAAATTTGCAAAAAAGTAACCATGAAGGAAACAGGCCATTGTTAGCTATGGGCTAGGTGAAAATGAGTTACAGACAATGAGACTAAACAAGATGTATTTGAAGCTAGTTTGACGGGTGGGGGAGGGAAGGAGAGGAGAGGGTATGCAAGGGTTACTTGAAGTTAGATTGTCCCACTGGGTTGTAAGCAGCCAAAGCGAAATATGCTGTTACTTTTGCTGTTCCTCCAATTTTCATTTCACTCTGACAATGGAGGAGGCCCAGGACCAATTTCCTGTCCCCACTCTCTCATTTTTACTAGTTCCCCCCTGCACAGATTAAGCAGGATGTTGTCTGGACTGGAGGGTGTTAGTTACAAGGAGCGGCTGGATACATTTGGATTGATTTTACTGGAGCTTCAGAGGTGACCTGATAGAAGTATATACAATTGTGAGAGGTAGAGGTAGGATAGGTAGTCATAGTCTTTCTTCCAGGGTGGAAATGTCAAATACTAGAGGGCATAGGTTTAAGGTAAGAGGAGGAAGGATTAAAAATGATGTGCGAGGCAAGTTTTTTTTACAGAGGGAAAGGTGGGTGGAAAAGGTGGAGCACACTGCCAAGGGAAGAGGTAGAAACAGATTATGATTGCAACGTTTGAGACATTTAATATATACTTGAGCAGGTGGGGTGCATAAGTATACAGACCATGTGCAAGAAATACAATTAGTTAGATTGGTATCATAGTGGGTGTAGACATGGTGGGCCCAAGGGCCTGTTCCTATGCTGCACTGTTCTATGTTCTGCCTCTCCAGTTGACATTCACATCCCCTCCCTCCCTCCCCCCCACCCTCCCTCCCTCCCTCCACCCCTCCCTCCCTCCCTCCATCCATCCCCCCCTCCCTCCATCCCTCCCTCCATCCATCCATCCATCCATCCATCCATCCATCCATCCATCCGTGGACCCATGGTCTCCACAGCCCCCATTCCACCTCTTCTAATCTTTTGCTCTCTCCACTCACTCATAATCTATGCCCTGACATCCTTTCCCTGTGGTCTCCACTCTCAGTAATGGTGGTAAACTACAGGGGAAAATGCACAGGTCTCCTCGCCACCCGCTAGAATTCCTGGGTTTTATAGGGAGCAGGCCGACAAGGTCGAGGTGGCCAAACCAATATCTGCTCATTGTACCTAGCTGTTACCAATGATGCTGGGGAATGATCTGTCAGCCAGTGATAGGGATCAGAACGGCATCCAAGGGAGGGGCCTCTGTCACACATTCTCTGTGGTCACAGTGGCGCAGCGGGAGAGTTGCTGAACTCGGGTTCGATCCCGACTACGGGTGCTGTCTGTACGGAGTTTGTACGTTCTCCCCATGACCTGCGTGGGTTTTCTCCAAGAGTCCTCCCACACTCCCAAGATGTGCAAGTCTGTAAGTTAATTAGCTTGGAAAATGTTCAAAAAAAATGTCCCTATGGGTGTAGGATAGTGTTAATGTGCGCGGTACGCTGGTCGGCGTGGACCCGATGGGCCGAAGGGCCTGTTTCCACGCTGTATCTCTAAACTAATCTAAAATAAACTAAATCATTGATTAATATAATGACAAAGAATAAAGGACCCAACAACGATCTCTGCAGCATATTATTTGTTATGAGTCTCCAACCTGAACAGCAACCCTCCACTACCACTTCTCCCTCTGGCTAATTTTGTATCCAATTTGCAATCTCACTTTGAATCCTATATGATCTAACTTTCTGGACCAGCTTACCATGCAGAACCTTGCTAAAAGTCTTCCAAAGTCTATGCAGACAACGCCCACTGCCCTGTCTTTGTCCATCCTCTAGGTTATCTCCTGAGGAATCTCAATCAGGTCTCCAAACAACAACCTCATGCTGACTAATCAGTCTTTACCTCCCAATCCTGTCCCTCAGAATCCCTTCCAGGAACTTTTTCACCATTGAATTTAGAAGAATGGGGAGGGATCTCATTGAAACATACAGAATAGTGAAAGGCTTGGATAGAGTGGATGCGATGAAGATGTTTCCACTAGTGGGAGAGTCTATGACTAGAAGTCATAGCCTCAGAATTAAAGGATGTTCTTTTAGGAAGGGTATGAGGAGACATTTCTTTAGTCAGAGGGTGGTGAATCTGTGGAATTCTTTGCCACAAAAAGCTGTGGAGGCCAAGTCAGTGGATAGATAGATTCTTGATTAGTACAGGTGTCAGAGGTTACGGGGAGAAGGCAGGAGAATGGGGTTAGGAGGGAGATATAGATCAGCCATGGTTGAATGGCAGAGTAGACTTGATGGGCCGAATGGCCTCATGATATAAGGCTCACTGTCTATAGTTTCCTGGCTTGTCTTGCCGCCCATCTTAAATAATGGACATCTCTGGTTTTCTAGTAGCTTGCCTGTGGCAAATCTGAATTTTATTGAAGATGTGACCAAAAAGGTTGAGGAGGGCAGAGCTGTAGCTGATGTATATATGGACTTCAGCAAACCATTCGATAAGGTTCTGCATGGTAGGCTGCTCTGGAAGGTTAGATCGCATGTGATCCAAGAAGAGATAGCTGAATGGATAGACAATACGCTTCATGGAAGGAAGGTAGGAGGTGGCTTCTCAGACTGGAGGCCTGTGATTAGTGGTCTGTCTCAGGGTTCAGTGCTGGGCCCGTTACTGCTTGTCATCCACATCAAGGATTTGGATGAGAACATACACGGCAAGATTAGCAAATTTGCTGATGTACAAAAGTGGACGGTTTTGCAGATAGTGAAGATGGTTGTCAAAGATTACAGCAGGATTTTGATTGATTGGCTAGGTGGCTGATGGAATTTAATACAGAGAAATGTGAGGTGTTGCATTTTGGAAAGTCTAACATGGACAGGACCTACACAGTGTATGGTAGGGCTCTGGGTAGTGTTGTAGAGCAGAGGGATCTAGGAGTGCAGGTACATAGTTCCCTTTAGGCGGCATCACAGGTAGATAGGGTGGTCAAATAGGCTTTTGGCACATTGGCCTTCATCAGTCAGAGTACTGAGTATAGAAGTTGGGAGGTCATGTTGCAGTTGCATAAGACGTTGGTGAGGCCACATTTGGAGTATTATGTTCAATTCTGGGCAGCATGTTATAGGAAAGATATTGTCAAGTTTTAAAGGGTACATGGAAGCTTTACGAGGATGTTGCCAGGATTTGAGGTTCTGAGCTATAGGTTGAGTAGGCTAGGACTTTATTCCTTGGAGCGCAGAAGGATGAGGGGTGATCTTGTTGAGGTGTATAAAATTACAAGAGAAGTGGACCACGTGGACGCAGACTCTCTTGCCCAAAGTAGGGGAATCGAGAACCAGAAGACATAACTTGAAGGTGAAGGTGATAGGATTTAATAGGAATATGAGGGATAACTTTTTTACACAAAGGGGTGGTTGGTGTATGGAACAAGCTGCCAGAGGAGGTAGTTAGGGCAGGGATTATCTCAACGTTCAAGAAACAATTAGACAAGTACATGGATAGGGCAGGTTTGGAGGGATACGGACCAAGTGCAGGCAGATGGGACTAGTGTAGATAAGACATGTCAGTCATTGTGACCAAGTTGGGAGGAAGTGCCTGTTTCAACGTTGCATAACTCTATGACTCTATGGCTAACATAGATATATAATTATCTACCAACCTCCACCAATCTCCACAACATCCTCAGATAGTTAGTTCGGCCCTTATCCACCATTATACACTTCAAGACTGCCTCTACCTCATCCTCCACCCCACTTACACAGGTCCAAGAAACTGAATCCCTCTGCCAGGTCTTCCATCACGTTTTCATTTAGCCCTTTGCTCCTCTACCTTCTTTCACGTGCCTGGCACCGAGGGTAATCCGGAGAGTACCTCCTCACACCATTAGATGCTCATTTATATGTCCACAAGGCTAATCTTTTGCTTCTTGTGCCATTACCATCCTCTGTCATCTTTCACTATTATCTACTTTTCACCTAATCTCTTCTGAAGTATATCCTAATACATAGCTTCCCATTAATCGTTTTGCCCCCTTCCTCTGCATTAAAAAGTTGATAGTCACATTCACACCGCATGGTAACAGGCCCTTCAGCCCAACGATGCTTCATCTATGCTCGTCCCATTTGCTTACACCCTATCAATTCTCCTCATGATTTTATACAACTCTATAAGATCACCCCTCAGCATCCAAAAAATAGTGTCCTAGCCTAACCAACCTCTCCCTATAGTTCAATCTCTCAAGTCCTGGCAACATCCTCAAATCATCTGTATACTCTTTCCAGGTCGCTAACGCTTTTCCAGTTCAGGTGAAAGGTCGTCTAACCCGCTGACACAACTATTGTTTCTCAGTCAACAGATAATATCTGACCAGCATTTTCATTCTTATTCAGGATTTGGCACCTGCAGTATTTTTCTTCACCAGTTTTCTGTATTAAGTGTACCTTGTGGTTCTGCTGCTGTTTACCCAGTAAAGGGAATAGAGCTCTCACGCTCTCAAAGCCTGGCATTGCACAGAGTGATTAACATGATCTTCTCCCTCTACCCAACTGAGAAAGAGGTATGTTTGCATTATCTAATCTCTCACAAGTCTGGTATTTCCCAGGGGACTGAGTTTGTCTCTTGCAGGAATGTCCCTGCTTCTTTCCTGGGATGAAGGAAGATAATCAATTGGTTTGCGTAGCAATTCTTCCTCAAGACCTGTGAGAGATTGGACTTGTTTAACATACTTCAGTTTTCAATCCCATTAATCAAACCCCTACATCGACAATGTGCGTCACTGATTTCCATTTTTTTAAAATTCCTCAGGTTGTAGTCATTATCAGGGTTGGTATTTATTGCCGATTTATAACTAGCCCTGAGAACGTATTTGTGAGTCACTTTCTCAAAATGCCACTGTGCGTGTATTAATAAACCCCCCTGCGCCTGGATGTCAGCAGGGGGTTTATTGGGGGAAAATGAAGGAGCAGCAATATATTCCAAATCACTTATATCAGGGTGACTTGTAAGGAATCTTGCAGGGGAAGTTCTTCCTGATTGCATTCACTCTACTTTCCGGCCACGTGCGTGCTGGAGGTCAGAAGTGGGGGGCCGCCTGGAACATAGGGGGACCCAGCTTGAGGGGAACTGCCGAGTACACGGTAACTGCACAGTGGCACAGTAGTAGAGTTGCTGCCCTTACAGCGCTTGCAGCGCCGGAAACCCGGGTTCTATCCCGACTACGGGTGCTGTATGTACGGAGTTTGTACATTATCCCCGTGACCGCGTGGGTTTTCTCCGAGATCTTCGGTTTCCTCCCACACTCCAAAAATGTACAGGTTTGTAGGTTGATTGGTTTGGTATAAGTGTAAATTGTCCCTAGTGTGTGTGGGATAGAGGTAACATGCGGGGGATCGCTGGTCGGCGCGGGCTCGGTGGGCTGGTGGGCCTGTTTCCGCGCTGTATCTCTAAAACTAAAACTAAACTAGAACAAATGGGGATCTGACGTGGGGGTGGGGGGGGCGAATGAGAACGAAGGGGAACCATGGGGAGCAAATCTAATTGTGTAACTTTGTTGGTACCCAATGTGCAGCGACTCTTTCCATTCCTTGGGTATGTGCAACAAAGAATCTCACTGTGGCACGTCACATGTGATAATAATAAAGTTTCATTCATTCATTCACTGCACCTGACGTGCAGCACTGAGGTACATTATCATGAAGGGACGCTGCAGAACATTTCTTAACAAGGTCAAAACCAGCAAGTTGAATGCTTATACATGAATGCTGAAATATGATTTTAAAATGTTTACAGTTGCAGTTTAGTACTTAGCCCCAGGTTAGGAAGAGTATAGTCAGCAGTAATGTGGGACTTCTCATTACATCTTCACAGTATCACCTTTGCCTGGGGAACAAGACATTGGAATGTATTAGTGATAACAAAAATTTCAAACCATTTACATCGATTTGTGCAATGATGGCCTTAATTTGAGAGAGGTTCCATATTTTTCTGGCTTCTTCAGGCTTTCAATTTTGCAGCTGCCCATTTTAACGTTTGCAACCAGGACACTAGATTTGATTTTATATAATTGTGCCTGGTTAGATAATTAAACAATTTGACAAATGTTGTTATGAATTAAAATGTTTCGAGTTAATAAGTGTCATGAAGTATTTCATGCAGAGTGTTGTGAATCTGTGGGATTCTCTGCCTCAGAGGGCGGTGGAGGCCGGTTCTCAGGACACTTTCAAAAGAGAGCTTGATAAGGCTCTTAAAGATTGCGGAGTCAGGGGATATGGGGTGAAGGCAGGAACGGGGTACTGATTGGGGATGATCAGCCATGATCACATTGAATGGCGATGCTGACTCGAAGGGCCGAATGGCCTACTCCTGTGTCTAATGTCTATTGTCTATCATCTAATAACTTATATAACATGGAAAAAAACCTCTGGACCATCTTATACTGTACATGCTGATGAAGTTGCATAACCTAACTTGTCTGACGTGCTTACACCTGGCCCATATATCCTTCCCAACTTTTCCTGTCCATGAACCTGTCTAAATGCCATCATTGTATCCGTCACTACCACTTCCTCTGGCACCTCCTAAGTTCAATGTATGAACCACCTGCTGTGCCTTTGCATCCCATTTAAATCTTTCCACTCTCACAATTTCTCCTCTAACAAAGAACATTGTGACAAGAGAAATAATCAATTTTGGTGTTACTGGCCAAGATACTATGGAGATTGTTTAGTTAGTTTAGTTTAGAGATACAGCGCTGAAACAGGCCCTACGGCCCACTGACTCCGCACCGACCAGCCATCCCCACACATTGTGAGGGGGGGGGGGGGGTGAATACCTAATTAAAAGTGTTGTGTATGAATGCGCGAAGTACAAGAAATAAAGTGGATGAGCTTGAGCCTCAGTTAGAGATTGGTAGGTATGATAGAAACATACAAAATAGGTGCAGGAGTAGACCATTCGGCCCTTCGAGCCTGCACCGCCATTCAATATGATCATGGCTGATCATCCAACTCAGTATCCTGTACCTGCCTTCTCTCCATTCCCCCTGATCCCTTTAGCCACAAGGGCCACATCTAACTCCCTCTTAAATATAGCCAACAAACTGGCCTCAACTACCTTCTGTGGCAGAAAATTCCAGAGATTCACCACTCTCTGTGTGAAAAATGTTTTTTTCATCTCGGTCCTAAAAGATTTCCCCCTTATCCTTAAACTGTGACCCCTTGTTCTGGACTTCCCCAACATCGGGAACAATCTTCCTGCATGTAGCCTGTCCAACCCCTTAAGAATTTTGTAAGTTTCTATAAGATCCCCCCTCAATCTTCTAAATTCTAGCGAGCACAAGCCGAGCCTATCCAGTCTTTCTTCATATGAAAGTTCTGACATCCCAGGAATCAGTCTGGTGAACCTTCTCTGTACTCCCTCTATGGCAAGAATGTCTTTCCTCAGATTAGGAGACCAAAACTGTACGCAATACTCCAGGTGTGGTCTCACCAAGACCCTGTACAACTGCAGTAGAACCTCCCTGCTCCTATATTCAAATCCTTTTGATATGAATGCTAACATACCATTCGCTTTCTTCACTGCCTGCTTCACCTGCATTCCTACTTTCAATGACCAGTGTACCATGACACCCAGGTCTCGTTGCATCTCCCCTTTTCCTAATCGGCCACCATTCAGATAATAGTCTACTTTCCTGTTTTTGCCACCAAAGTGGATAACCTCACATTTATCCTCATTATACTGCATCTACCATGCATTTGCCCACTCACCCAGAGTATCCAAGTCACCTTGCAGCCTCCTAGCATCCTCCTCACAGCTAATACTGCCCCTCAGCTTCGTGTCATTCGCAAACTTGGAGAAGTTGCATTCAATTCCCTCGTCCAAATCATTAATATATATTGTAAATAGCTGGGTCCCAGTACTGAGCCTTGCGGTACCCCACTAGTCACTGCCTGCCATTGTGAAAAGGACCCGTTTACTCCTACTCTTTGCTTCCTGTCTGCCAACCAGTTCTCTATCCACATCAATACTGAACCCCCAATACCGTGTGCTTTAAGTTTGTATACTAATCTCTTATGTGGGACCTTGTCGAAAGCCTTCTGAAAGTCCAGATATAACACATCCACTGGTTCTCCCTTATCCACTCTACTAGTTACATCCTCGAAAAATTCTATAAGATTCGTCAGACATGATTTACCTTTCATAAATCCATGCTGACTTTGTCCAATGATTTCACCACTTTCCAAATGTGCTGCTATCCCATTTTAATAACTGACTCTAGCATTTTCCCCACTACCGATGTTAGGCTAATTGGTCTGTAATTCCCAGTTTTCCCTCTCCCTCCCTTTTTAAAAAGTGGGGTTACATTAGCTACCCTCCAATCCTCAGGAACTGCTCCAGAATCTAAAGAGTTTTGAAAACTTATCACTAATGCATCCACTATTTCTGCGTCTACTTCCTTAAGTACTCAGGGATGCAGCCTATCTGGCCCTGGGGATTTATCGGCATTTAATCCATTCAATTTACCTAACACCACTTCCCGGCTAACCTGGATTTAACTCAGTTCCTCCATTTCATTTGACCCCCGGTCCCCTGCTATTTCCAGCAGATTATTTATGTCTTCCTTAGTGAAGACAGAACCAAAGTAGTTATTCAATTGGTCTGCCATGTCTTTGTTCCCCATGATCAATTCACCTGTTTCTGACTGAAAGGGACCTACATTTGTTTTAACTAATCTTTTTCTCTTCACATATCTATAAAACTTTTGCAGTCAGTTTTCTTTCATTATCTATTTTCCCTTTGTCCTCCTCTGCTGGACTCTGAATTTCTCCAAGTCCTCTGGTAGGCTGCTTTTTCTGGCTAATTTGTATGCTTCATCTTTTTTGTTGATACTATCCCCAATTTTCCTTGTTATCCACGGATGCACTACTTTCCCTGATTTAATCTTTTGCCAAACTGGATGAACAATTGTTGTAGTTCATCCATGAAGTCTTTAAATGCCTTCCATTGCATATCCACCGTCAACCCTTTAAGATTCAATTGCCAGTCTATCTTGGCCAATTCACATCTCATACCCTCAATGTTACCTTTCTTTAAATTCAGGACCCTAATTTCTGAATTAACAATGTCACTCTCCATCCTAATGAAGAACTCAACCAAATTATGGTCACTCTTGCCCAAGGGGTCACGCACAACAAGACTGCTAACTAACCCTTCCTCATTACTCAATACCCAGTCTAAAATTGCCTGCTCTCTCGTTGGTTCCTCTACTTGTTGGTTTAGAAAACTATCCCGTGTACATTCCAATAAATCCTCTTCCCTCAGCACCCCTGCCAATTTGATTCACCCAATCTATATGTAGATTGAAGTCACCCATTATAACTGTTTTACCTTTGTTGCACGCATTTCTAATTTCCTGTTTGATGCCATCCCCAACTCCACTACTACGGTTAGGTGGCCTGTACACAACTCCCACTAGTGTTTTCTGCCCCTTAGTGTTTCGCAGCTCTACCCATATCGATTCCACATCCTCCAAGCTAATGTCCTTCCTTTCTATTGCGTTAATCTGCTCTCTAACCAGCAACGCTACCCCACCTCCTTTTCCTTTCTGTCTATCCCTCCTGAATATTGAATATCCCTGGATGTTCAGCTCCCAGCCTTGGTCACCCTGGAGCCATGTCTCCGTGATCCCAACTATATCATAGCCATTAATAGCTATCTGCACATTCAACTCATCCACCTTATTACGAATGCTCCTTGCATTGAGACACAAAGCCTTCAGGCTTGTTTTTACAACACTCTTACCCCTTATACAATTATGGTGAAAAGTGGCCCTTTTTGATGTTTGCCCTGGATTTGTCTGCCTGCTACTTTTACTTTTCACCTTGCTACCTATTGCTTCTACCCTCAATTTACACCCCTCTGTCTCTCCGTTCACACATTTAAGAAACCGTTTCCATTTAACTTCATCCTTGACTATCCCATTTGACACCCCACCCCCCTTATTCTGTTTAAAACCACCCGTGTAGCAGTGGCAAACCTGCCTGCCAGAATGCTGGTCCCCCACCTGTTAAGATGCAATCCGTCCCTTTTGTACTGTTCCCCCTTACTCCAAAACAGATCCCAGTGATCTAAGAATCTAAATCCCTGCCCCCTGCACCAGTTCCTCAGCCACACATTCATGATGTTGTGGACACTACAGAGACAAGGCTGCAAGAGGATCAGAGCAGGGAACTGAATATTCAGGGTTATACGTCATATCGAAAGGACAGACAGGTGGGCAGAAGGAGGTGGGATGGCTCTGTTGGTAAGGAATGAAATTCAGTCCTTTGCGAGGGATGACAGAATCAGGAGATGTAGAGTCATTGTGGATAGAACTGAGAAATTGGAAGAGCAAAAAGACCCAAATGGGAGTTATCTACATGCCCCCCAAACAGTAGCCTGTATAGAGTAGGTATGTTACAATACTTACCTTCAGCGGCGCTGCAGTTTTGCCACTGGCCGTGTGCGCGACTTTGGCGCCTTTGAGGGGGAGGGGCGGAATTAAAATGCCGTTTTCTCCTGCCTGTCCGAGATATATTTTCTCGGGCTGCTAGCTGATGCTGAAAATTTGTTCCGACTTGCGTTCTCGGAAGTTTTTTTTAAAATCTCGGGACAATTTAATCGCTGGAGTAAAATAAAAAAGCGACTTCTAATGCCGTCAACGCCGACAATGGGACGGATCTCACGTAGGGGACAAAACATAAGGTAAGTCGTCTATTTTACATATAAACTTGCTTCTTAGGATGACTTTAATCAAAATTTCATTGGCAAAAATGTGATTATGTAAATATATGAACCGGTAGTGGGTTTTTTTCCTGCTGATATGGGGTTCAAATTGATTGTCACTCCCTTCAGTTTCCCAGGGGGATGGGATGGGACTGGTTGGGAGGGAAAGGTGGGGGAGGGGGGGGGGGGGGGAGGGGAGGGGGGAGACTTAGTACGGGAGACAAGTGTACTGACTGTGTGGGCAGACACTTTGGTAGTGATTGCCCATGGGGTTGGAATGGGCGGGTTAGGTAAGCAGGAGAGAAGGGTTGTTTGCAGTTACTGAAGGAGGGGGCAAGGGCGGTACAGTTCCCAGTCTCAGCTCCTGTTCTACCGAGCATGTGGGCGTGGACGGGTGGCTTGGTTGGCGGTGACCCATGGTGGAGCTGAGCCGGCGTGCCCACTGACTCCCATCCCCCCCCGGTCCGGGGCCACGCTGGGAGAGAGCCCCCGAGCACCTGCCCCGGGGCGACTGACACTGACCTGCTGGCGTCGTGGACATGAAGACGATGCAAAGCCCCCATGCCCAGTGCAATGGGTGGGAAGGAGTCACACATACAGTGGCTTGCAAAAGTTTTCATACTCCTTGAACTTTTCCACATTTTGTCACGTTACAACCACAAACGTAAATGTATTTTATTGGGATTATATGTGATAGACCAACACAAAGTGGTGCATAATTGTGAAGTGGAAGGAAAATGATACATGATTTTCAAATTATTTTACAAATAAAAAACTGAAAATTGTGGCGTGCAAACGTATTCAGCCCCCCTGAGTCAATACTTTGTAGAACCACCTTTCGCAGCAATTACAGCTGCAAGTCTTTTGGGGTATGTCTCTACCAGCTTTGCACATCTAGAGTCTGAAATGTTTGCCCATTCTTCTTTGCAAAATAGCTCAAGCTCAGTCAGATTGGATGGAGAGCGTCTGTGAACAGCAATTTTCAAGTCTTGCCAGAGATTCTCAATTGGATTTAGGTCTGGACTTTGACTGGGCCATTCTAACACATGAATATGCTTTGATCTAACCATTCCATTGTAGCTCTGGCTGTATGTTTAGGGTCGTTGTCCTGCTGGAAGGTGGACAACTTTTGCAGACCCTAACAGGTTTTCTTCCAAGATTTTGGCTCCATCCATCTTCCCATCAACTCTGACCAGCTTCCCTGTCCCTGCTGAAGAAAAGCATCCCCACAGCATGATGCTGCCACCACCATGTTTCACAGTGGGGATGGTGTGTTCAGGGTGATGTGCAGTGTCAGTTTTCCGCCACACATAGCGTTTTGCATTTGTGCCAAAAACTTCAATTTTGGCCTCATCTGACCAGAGCACCTTCCTCCACATGTTTGCTGTGTTCCCCACATGGCTTGTGGCAAACTGCAAACGGGACTTCTTATGGCTTTTTTTCAACAATGGCTTTCTTGCCACTCTTCCATAAAGGCCCGATTTGTGGAGTGCACGACTAATAGTTGTCCTGTGGACAGATTCTCCCACCTGAGCCGTGGATCTCTGTAGCTCCTCCAGAGTTACCATGGGCCTCTTGGCTGCTTCTCTGATCAATGCTCTCCTTGCCCGGCCTGTCAGTTTAGGTGGACGGCCATGTCTTGGTAGGTTTGCAGTTGTGCCATACTCTTTCCATTTTCGGATGATGGATTGAACAGTGCTCCGTGAGATGTTCAAAGCTTGGGATATTTTTTTATAACCTAACCCTGCTTTAAACTTCTCCACAACTTTATCCCTGACCTGTCTGGTGTGTTCCTTGGGCTTCATGATGCTGTTTGTTCACTAATGTTCTCTAACAAACCTCTGAGGCCTTCACAGAACAGCTGTATTTATACTGAGATTAGATTACACACAAGTGGACTCTATTTACTAATTAGGTGACTTCTGATTTTAGGTGCACTGGATTTTATTTATGGGTATCAGAGTAAAGGGGGCTGAATACTTTTGCACGCCACACTTTTCAGTTTTTTATTTATAAAAAAATTTGAAAACCATGTTCACAATTATGCGCCACTTTGTGTTGGTCTATCACATAAAATCCCAATTAAATACATTTACGTTTGTGGTTGTAATATGACAAAATGTGGAAACGTTCAAGGGGTATGAATACTTTTGCAAGCCACTGTATGACCATGAAGCAGAGGGGTGTGGGTGGGGGTGGCGACAGACAGGGCCAACAATGAGATGGAGAAAGACAGAAACACCGACGTGCAAAGGAGACCTACAACAGTGCATGATCTCTCTCGCGTTATGCCGGGTGATTGTCGCCTGCCCGCTGTTTCTGACGCTAAAGCCTTGGGATTGTTGCCCTTCGTGTTGGCGTAGAGGGGGAGGGGGAGGGGGGTATTGTGCTGTTTGATTGCCCCCTGCTATCCCAGGGACAGGGAGACACAGCGGCTTTTGAGACTGGTGGGCAATCACTACCAAAGTGTCTGCCCACACAGTCAGTCCACCTCTCCCACTCTTGTCTCCCGTACTAAGTCACCCACCCCCTCCCCTCCCCCGCCACTCCCCTCCCCCCCCCCCCACTCCCACCCCCCCCCCCCACTACCCTCCCCCCCCCCCACCCCCCCCCCCACCTTTCCCTCCCAACCCGTCCCGACCCACTGGGAAACTGGGATCGATAATCAACTGCCACGGATACAATTAATATCTTACACGAGAAAGGGCAGATGCTGGTTGACAAAAAGTGAACACACGGTGCTGGAGTAACACAAAGACCCAGCAGAATTTTGGAAACGTCATCCTGTCACCCATTCCTTCTCTCCAGAGATGCTGCCTGCCCGCTGAGTGACCATACTGAGGGAATTCCCACGTATATGAAGCAGGGAGAAACGTGAGTTCTACACGGCTCTGCCCAACTTTTGAGAATGGATTCGGTGGTTTGTACCCACTCCCCCTCCCTGACCACCCACCCACCAAGCCAGCCACTCCTAGTTACAGCGGTGGAAGCGACATTTCCAAGAGAAAGGGGCAGAGAGCTGGGGCAGGGCTGGGATGGGAGCAGGGCAGAGGAGGCGCACCAAAGGAACAAACAAGTTGATGGCTGCAAGGGGCATCGGCAGAGGTCTTGTGCCCTAGCGAGGTAGACTGCTCTTACCCCTGCTAATGTACACACAGAAAGTGAGAGATGAGAGCAGAGAATGATCCCAGCCTAGCTTTGGCACTGGACGGTGCGCATTTTCCCTTTGTAGGTCATGTCAATAGATGCGGCCGCGCTGAATTCTATCTTTAACTCAAAGCCGCAGGATGGAGCTGACTTCTTTAACACTGTTGCTTCGCCACCACCGCCTCCTTGTTGCACAATGGCAGCGAGTGCGGGGCCGAGATCCTGCCTAGTTTTTTTAAGTTCTGAAATTTAAAACTTTCAATACAGAATCGGAATATACTTACTGTATGAGATGCTGTCCAACTCCTCTATTTGATACTTAAAACAGGCCTTCATTCACAGTTGGCTCAAAAGTAACCCTGGAGAGGAACTTGGTAACTCGGGAGAGGAACTTGGTACATCGCAGAAATTAGAAGTAAACGGCAAACTTAGACATACACATGGGAACTCGTTTAATCTCGTGAACATAAACTTGGAATCTCGTAGACAACCACGAGTGTGTTTTTTTTCTTTCACTCGGGATCACTCGTGGGTGGACTCGCACCGTGAGACAGGGCCATTAGGCTATTTAAAAATGTTAATCTTTTCTTAAGAAATGGATAGATGTTTAGATCTAGTAATTGAATTTTGTAATTAGCTACAGTTAGGTAACTTACTAATTATATGCTTTAATTTCAGGTCATCCAAGTAAGATTGTTTCATATTTGTTTCAGAATGCTTCAATCTATAATAACTGAACATTTCTTTCAGTTCTCATAATTCATTTAGCAAGATGCTAATTTCCAAGTATGAAAATGGCTAAAACATTTTTAATACTGCAGATATGAAAGTGAATTAGGTGTCAAATTAAACTTCTTTTTATGCTTTATCTGATGGGATAAATTGCAGTCTTGATTTTTAAAATCCCCAAATTTTGTAACATTGCTATATATAGGGCGCAAGTTGCATCAGGAGTTAAAATTGGCATGTAACAAAGGTGGTTATGGGAGATTTCAACATGCAAGTAGAATGGAAAAATCAGGTTGATACTGGAGCCCAAGAAAGGGAGTTTGTAGAGTGCCTCCGAGATGGGTTCTTAGAGCAGCTTATACTGGAGCTTACCAGGGAGAAGGCAATTCTGGATTTAGTGTTGTGCAATGAACGATATTTAATAAGGGAACTCGTAAACGAACCATTGGGAGGTACTGACCATGATATGATAAATTTTAATCTGCAATTTGAGAGGGAGATGGTAAAATCAAAAGTGTCAGTATTGCAGTTGAATAAAGGGGACTATGTTGGCATGAGGGAGGAGATGGCCAAAGTTGACTGGAAAGAGACCCGAGCAGGGATGACGGTGGAACAGAAATGGCAGGAATTTCTGGATATAATCTAGAAACAGGATCATTTCATTCCAAAGAGGAAGAAAGATTCTAAGAGGAGTAAGAGCTGACCGTGGCTGACAAGGGAAGTCAAGGACAGTATAAAACAAAAAGAGTAGACGTATAACATAGCGGGATGAGTGGGAAGCCAGAGAATTGGGCAACTTTTAAAGATCAACTGAAGGTAACTAAAAAGCAATACGGGGAGAAAAGATGAAGTACGAAGGTAAGCTAGCCAAGAATATAAAGAAGGATAGTAAAAGCTTCTTTAGGAATGTGAAGAGGAAAAAATTAGTTAAGACAAATGTGGGTCCCTTGAAGACAAAAACAGGTGAATTTATTATGGGGAACAAGGAAATGGCAGACGAGTTGAACAGGTACTTTGGTGCTGTCTTCACTGAGGAAGACACAAACAATCTCCCAGATGTACTAGGGGACAGAGGATCTAGTGTGGCGGAGGAACTGAAGGAAATTTGCATTAATCAGAAAATGGTGTTGGGTAGACTGATGGGACTGAAGGCTAATAAATCCACAGGACCTGATGGTCTGCATCCCAGGGTGCTCAAGGGAGTGGCTCTAGAAATTGTGGACGCATTGGTGATGTTTTTACAATGTTTTATAGATTCTCGATCAGTTCCTGGAGATTGGAGGGTAGCTAATGTTATCCCACTTTTTAAGAAAGGAGGGGGAGAAAAGGCAAGGAATTATACACCAGTTAGCCTGACATCGGTGGTGGGGAAGTTGCTAGAGCCAACCATTAAAGATGCAATAGCGGTGCATTTGGATTGCAGTAACAGGATCGGTCCAAGTCAGCATGGATTTACGAAGGGGAAATCTTGCTTGACTAAACTTCTAGAATTTTTTGAGGATGTATCAAGTAAAATGGATAAGGGAGAGTCAGTGGATGTAGTGTACCAGGACTTTCAGAAAGCATTTGATAAGGTCCCACACAGGAGATTAGTGGGCAAAACAATTAGCACATGGTATTGGGGGTAGGGTATTGACATGGATAGAGAATTGGTTGGCAAACAGGAAACAAAGAGTAGGAATTAATGGTCCACTTTCAGAATGGCAGGCAGGCAGCGACTAGTAGGCTCGGTGCTGGGACCGCAACTATTCACAATATATATTAATGATTTAGAGGAAGGAATTAAAAGTAACATTAGCAAATTTGCAGATGACACAAAGCTGGGTGGCAGTGTGAACTGTGAAGAGGATGCTATGAGGATGCAGAATGACTTGGATAGTTTGGGTGAATGGGTAGATGCATGGTAGCTGCAGTATAATGTGGATAAATGTAAGGTTATCCACTTTGGTGGCAAGAATAAGAAGGCCGATTATTATCTGAATGGTGTCAGACTAGGAAAAGAGGAGGTGCAATGATACCTAGGAGTCCTTGTACATCAGTCACTGAAAGTAAGCATGCAGGTACAGCTGGCAGTGAAGAAATCTAATGGCTTGTTGGTCTTCATGATGAGAGGATATACGTTTAGGAGCAAAAAGGTCCTTTACAATTGTACAGGGCCCTGGTGAGACCACACCTGGAGTATTGTGTGCAGTTTTGGTCTCCTAATTTGAGGAAGGACATTCTTGCTATTGAGGGAGTGCTGCATGGGTTCACCAGGTTAACTCCCGGGATGGCGGGACTGTCATATGATGAAACAATGGAGTGACGGGGCTTGTATACTCTGGAATTTAGAAGGATGAGAGGCGATCTAAAAGAAACATGTAACATTATTAAGAGATTGGACACGCTAGATGCAGAAAACATGTTCCCGATCTTGGGGGTATCCAGAACCAGGGGCCACAGTTTAAGAATAAGGGGTCGGCCATTTAGAACTGAGATGAGGAAAAATCTTTTCACCCAGAGAGTTGTGAATTTGTGGAATTCTCTGCCTCAGAAGGCAGTGGAGGCCAATTCACTGGATGCATTCAAAAGAGAATTAGATAGAGCTGTTAGGGCTAACGGAATCAAGGGATATGGGGAGAAGGCAAGAACGGGGTACTGATTGTGGATGATCAGCCATGATCACTTTGCTGGCTCGAAGGACCGAATGGCATTCTCCTGCACCTATTTTCTATGTGTCTATGTATCTATGCATTAAGACTACCTCACACACACTAGGGACCATTTTATATGTTCACCAAGCTAATTAACCTACAAACCTGTACGTCTTTGGAGTGTGGGAGGAAACCGAAGATCTCTGAAAAAACCCACGCAGGTCACGGGGAGAACGTACAAACTCCATACAGACAGCACCCGTAGTCAGCATCGAACCCAGGTCTCTGGTGCTCTACTCGTTACGCCATTGTGCCGTTCTCTTTTTCCACTTTGAGATAATGTAACAAATGATATATAGCTCCACATATCCCATGACATGGTGTTGCCATGTAACCTTGCTCTCAATTCTATTGTGTGGTTATTCCATTATTGTACTTTAATTTCCTTTCCACTAATTCAGATTGCACAACAATCATGTACCTTTCTGCTGTTTTGTATTGTCCTCATGAATATTGTATTTATTATTGCAGGGTGTATCTGCTTAAGCTGTGAGATTCATGTGAATAAGGAATTTCATTGCACAGGACATGGTATGTCATTGTACATGACAATAAACCAATCTGAATCTGGATCTACATTCACTTCGAAATCATTAATATAAAAATTGAACAATGGTGAACACAACACCGCTTGTTACAAGCCTCCAGTCTTAGAGACAACTTTCTACCATCACCCTCTATCTCCTACTTTCAAGCCAATTTTGTATCCAATGGTAGACACAAGAAGCTGGAGTAACTTAGCGGGACAGGCAGCATCGCCAGGGAAAAGGAATGGGTGACGTTTCAGGTCAAGACCCTTCCTTATATCCAATGGGCTAGGTACCCCAGGATCCCACGTGTTCAAACCTCCAGAACATCCTACCATGTGGTACATTATCAAAGTTCTTGCTAAAGCCCATAGTACTGTAATGCCTCCATCAATCCTCGGTCATCTCTTCAATAAAATCAAATCCATGAGACACTTTGTGTGGGAAGGAACTGCAGATGCTGATTTCCACCGAAGATAGACACAAAAAAGCTGCAATAACTCGCCTGGTCAAGCAGCGTCTCTGGAGAAAAGGAACAGGTGACGTTTCGGGTTGAGACCCTTCTTCAGACTCAGGGGAGAGGGAAACGAGAGGTAAGAAAAGGAGCATAGAACAAATGAATGAAAGCTATGCAAAAGGACAAATCAAAGCTAGCAATGATGATGAAGGAAATGTGGAGCCCACAATGGTCCATTGTTGATTGTGGAGAAGGTGATAACGAGTGAAACAAACAGTGAAACTCAGCAGGACAACAGTGAAACTAGCACGATGACTAAGGTGGGGGAGGTACAGAGAGAGAGGGGATGCAAGGGTTACTTGAAGTTAGATAAATCAATATTCTTACTGCTGGGTTGAACCCGAGACCTGAAAAAGAGTCTCGACCCGAAACGTCACCTATTCTTTTTTTCTCGAGAGCATGACCCGCTGAGGTACAGTTTTTTTGCGTCTTTGTTCGTGAGACACTATTCTGCATATACATGCCATGTTGACAATCCCTAATTGATCCTTGATCGCGTCCGAGGGATTTAGCTGCCTTAATGCGTTTTTACGACCTCCAGCACCTCCTCTCCTGTAATGTAGACTCTCTTCAAAAATCATTGTTAACCTCCTCAAGTTCTCTAGGATTCATGTCTTTCTCCATAAAATAATAATTTAATACCTCAGCCACTAATGTTTCAGTCATTGATCCTGCCTTATTTCCCAATTTTGGCCGTCGTCTCGAAGGCCATGTAGCAAGACCTGGTCTATCATTGACAAAATGAAGGAGAAGGGCGCAACATGGCAATGAGATCTTTATGTCTATTTGAAAGGAAGAGGCAGAAGCCCAGGAAAACCAGCAGAATAAATGCACCACCCACCCTCCCACCCTATCAACTCTCATCTTCCCTACAAGAGGTTGAATCTACAAATCCCAAATGCCATCTCAGTACCTTAGTGAAGCAAAATCATCCTTGCCCCAAGGGACTACCCAACACGAATCAACACAACCAGATTTTATTTCCACAGTTCAGCAGCTGGGTATTTTGTGGTAAGATAATGAATTGTGGCATCACAAAAAAAACTAGCTTACCATTTATACATGGTGAGGCAAAGGCACAAATGAATGTTTTGAGATTTGGTATGGAATGTGGCCTTTCATTTTCTTCCCCAGGCTTGTCTGAAACTGAAATGTAATCATTTCTCTCTTAATATACTTTTGTTTAATTTTTTTTTGGATTGAATATATTCTCCAGTTTTTTTTTCTGATCATTTTTTATCCTGTTTTAATTGTTCCTTTATTCCTTGTTTACTGAGTTTGAGAAGCTATCGGTTCATCAAGGATCCTCGGGTGAATACTTATCATTCATATATCTGTGGTGACTCCATGTAATTTGGAACTGGCAATCAATAACTCCATATAAAGGTTCATTAGTATAATGCCACACGACTGTATATACAATCTTCACATCAGTTGTGCATCTCTGCAAAAATGTTTTTCAATAATAAGTTGCCAAATTGATAATGAAACTTGATATTCCAATGTCAGAATTGGAACATGCATAAATACCCCACAGTGTTTTTCGAGCTGTGGAGAGTGCAGGAAGCTGCATGGTTACAAAAAAAATATGCGAGTTAAAAAGCTGCATCTTGCTTTCTCCTGGATGGTCTCGTTGCTCCTATTTTACAATAAATCACCTCTTCTATCACTAAAAAAATGGAAGCTATTTAAACATAATGATGGAATCTGGCTGTCCCTTTTCAAGGCAGTGCGGTCATTGCCTTCTCTGTCATAAATTTGTTCCCCATCACAGTAATTGTGAAATGTATTTGCTAATAGTGCTTATACAAAAAGCCAATATATTAAAAATGGTACTCCTATGGGAAAAATCCTGCCTGCCATGTCATGACTAATCAGCGGCATTGTCTGTGTATGATTCTCCACACAGCATGTAGTTTGGAATAAATTGAAAAGCATATAGGTTAGCATTCCAGTTGCTATCAATTACTAAAAACTGTCTGGCTGTTCCACGAGCCAACATTTATGCTTGAATAATGACAAAATAGTTCTTCAAAATCGAATAATGTTCCTTTAAGCCTTAAATCTATATCCAAATGAAGCTGGAATATAAGGGAAATGGGAGCCTTATTTATTTTCATTATCTATCTATCTATCTATCTATCTATCTATCTATCTATCTATCTATCTATCTATCTATCTATCTATCTATCTATCTATCTATCTATCTATCTATCTATCTATCTATCTATCTCTAAAACTCTGATCTTGTGCTCTGATCTTCTGCTCTTCCGGTTTGTGCGATCTTTCTATTTGCGCAAAAATGGGACAGGATAGCACTATGATTTTTCGCCAGCTCACTCACCGTTCTCCTGTGCTGCAAGCGCACCAAGGTTCGTTCCGATCGGTGGTCTATTGTAAAAGTCAGTGAGGTTTAAAAATCTTAAAAATTGCGCGTGCGCAGATCGATCTCCTCTCCTGCCAGTCAGCGGCACTCGGATTGGTCTTTTCTCCAGTCACTCCCCGGGATGGTCCGCCCCTTCCTGCACCATTGCATCTTTGCTGGAGCTGAGGATGGCCAGCGGAGGTTTCCAACCAGACACAATATCGGAGGGACCGGAAGCAGCCTGGCGCGGGAGATGTTGCCAAACGGAAAGCGGAGAATCTGATCCTGGCAGAGGAGAACGTCCAACGACCAGTGACCAGTGCCCTCTGTGAGTCCCCCTCACACCGCCAGCTCCAGCCCCTTCCCCTCTGGTCCCCCTCGCTGGCTCTTGCCCCCCTCCCCCGTGATACCCCCCTCTTCACCACAACCCTGTATTTTCTCTGAGCTCTCCCCCTGCCTACATACCCCCCCCCCACCCCCACAACCCCCCACCCCTTCTCCGGCTCCTACTTAGTCTAGTTTTACTGTCAAAATGAATATTTTTCATGAAGTCATAATAATATTAGAAAAATTATTAAAATAAAAACGGTTTTTGACCTGGTCCTCTTGCAGTAAAGTAGGAAATATTTGGTTACTTGCACATTTTTTAAAACTCCAGGCGGTCACGGTGGCGCAATGGTAGAGTTGCTGCATTACAATGAATGCAGCGCCGGACACCCGTGTTCGATCCCGACCACGGTGCTATTTGTACGGAGTTTGTACGTTCTCCCCGTGACCTGCATGGGTTTTCTCTGAAATCTTCAGTTTCCTCCCACACTCCAAAGACCTACAGGTTTGTAGGTGAATTGGCTTGGATAAATGTAAAAATTGTCCCTAATGTGTGCAGGTCAGTGTTAATGTGCGGATATCGCTGGTCGGTGGGGACCCGGTGGGACGAAGGGCCTGTTTCCGTGCTGTACCTCTAAACCAAACTAAACTAAATTAAACAACTGCCATACATATTATTCATAAATACATGGAGGCAATTTCCAGCTAAGGGAGAAAACATCAGAGGGGAAAGCTGAAGGTTTGAAAGGTTTTAAGAAATCTCTGCAAGGAAGGAATAAAATGATGGGTTTTACGCTTCGAATTCTCGAGTGAGGGCACGACTGCTGATAGTTGGGCAGAGTGGAAGGAAGATGCACCGAGCTACCTGGAAATGTATCTGTGCAATGAAATGAAAATCACCAATGATTTTACTCCCATTGCACAGATGAAAATTGTATTAATGTGACATTAACAAATTTTGTGCATGTTAACATCTTTCAGTCGTTTTAGTTAATTATTTTTGTACGTCCTTGCTCTTTTAGTTGTGGCTCCCTCAGAATTCATTGCTAGTTTGACTTCAACTGTGTTCATCTGAATTATGACTGGCACTGTTCACTCGCAGAGGAATTAGCTTTTAATGAAGCTGATGGTGCAAACTGAACGTTATTCAAAAGGATCAGACACCGTTTCCCTTTTGACCACAGGCAGAATGTTGCACATTCCTTGTCAAAACAAACCTCCAGTAGATTGACCCAAACTGGGATCCTGGTCACCACATCCCCCTGGTATCTTCAGCAGATTTTCCTTCAATGCCAAAATAAAGGTCACCAACACTCTCTGAAACATTGCCTTGGCATCCATTTCAGGCGGTCTCTGCTGATATATGGGCAGCAAGGTGGCGTAGCAGTAGAGCTACTGCCTTATAGCAACAAAGACCAGAGTTTGTACGTTCTCCCCGTGACCAGCGGGGGTTTTCTCCAAGATCCTCGGTTTCCTCCCACACTCCAAAGACACATGGGTTTATAGATTAATTGGCTTGGTATAAATGTAAGAGTGTAAAATTGTCCCTAGTGTGTGTAGGGAAGAGTTAATGTGCGGGGATCACTGGTCAGTGTGGACTCGGTGGGTCGAAGGGCCTGTTTCCGCGCTGTATCTCTGAACTAAACTAAAAAATTGAACTAATTATATGCCACACTTAATATGTTGTTGCTCACTGATGTTTTGCAGACGTTCAACAAAGCTCCAACAGCAAAGAGGACCACCTTTGATTTTTAGCCAACGTAACTTTTGCATTCTTGAGCAAGTGATTAATATTTGGAACGCACCTCAAAAACAAATATTCATAGATGGCATTCTTGCCCTGACAGATACTGCTATTGCCCCTCACACAAGGAATCTGCCTCCTGGGGTCACTGCTCTTCAGAAACATGCAGGAATCTCAGCCCCTGAGGGTATTCTTCTTCCTCTCCCATCAGTGGTGCATGCATGCCTAGAAACATGGCAGATGCAATTTAGCACAAGCAAATATGAGGCTAGACTCAAAATGCTGGAGTAACTCAGCGCAACAGGCAGTATCTCTGGAGAGATGGAATGGGTGATGTTTAGGGTCGAGACCCTTCTTTACACTGATGTCAGGGGAGTGGGTGGTACAGAGATAGAATGTAGTCGGAAATAGTAAGATTGGTGGGAGAACTGGGAAGGGGGAGAGGATGGAGAGAGGGGGAAAGCAAGGGCTACTTGAAGTTAGGGAAGTCAATGTTAATACCGCTGGGGTGTAAGCTACCATATCATTTTGATAGAAAAAAGATGTGAGGCCATATATCCTAAATGCCACTCTTGTAAAGAGAGCGAGAATAGAAAGTGCTGAGTGTGATTATGGCTGATTACCTTTAAGAGAACAAGGATAATAAATGATATACAATACAGGATCATTGTCTTTATAAGAAGGGACATGGTGTAAAAAAACTCCACTATATTTTACTAGCATTTTCAGAAGTACTCTGCCTAAAGTTGCCTATCAAACTTTAGAAAGGATATGGAGGCTTTGGAAATGGTACAGAAAAGATTTACTGTAAAGGGCCTGTCCCACCAGCATGCAATTGCATGCGTCTAGTGCGACCAAACGTGGTGGCTTGAGCCGTATGGCCTCGCGGGGCCGGTCCCACTTCCAACTGCGGAGCCATCTGGAGTTGTGCGGGGCTGGTCCCAACATCATACTCACCAATCAGCTGGGCAGGAGGCGGGCTGACTGAATTTGGACGTCGCACGGCGTCGGGCGGTTACGTCATCACGCAAAGGCACGCCGGGCAGTGACGTCATTGCGCAGCGCCAAGCACTAGGCGTACCACGTCAAGATGCTGCATACGGCGTCAAGACGCTGCGTACGGCGTCGAGATGGTGTGTACATCCGTCGAGGCGCTGCGTACGGCCTCAATTTGACTGTGGGCCGGCAGGCCGTTGCCGCGCGGAACTTTTGGACAGTGTCAGTTTTTCGGAGCGATGTCGGGACCAGCACCGCACAACTCCAAACGGCTCTGGCGATCGAAGTGGGACTGGACCCGCGAGGCCGTACGGCTCAAGCGACCACGTTAGGTCGTGCTCGCCGCATGCAGTCGCATGAACTTCAAAAGATATTCAAATAAATACTTGAAAGGGAGAAAATGCATTGTAGTTGTGTTTGTGAACAAGGAGCCAAATAATATATTGTTTTTAAGAGTTTGCAAAGAGTGTGATCAAATGATCTCTCAACATTATGATCCGCTAATCATGTTATATCTCAAGACCTTTGAAGCTTTTACTTAAATAGGAAGTGAGGGATGGGCACAATCTTCATCAAAATGGTCACTTTTAGTTGTGGAGAAAGTTATACTTCTATATGACATTAAATCTCTTTTGCCTCCCGAATGGGATAAAATCTAGTATTATAATTCAAATTAAAGTTATAGTTATATAACACAGAAACAGGCCCTTCAGTCAGCATGTTCATACTGACCAACAACTACCTATCTACAGTGATCCTGTTTATCTGCGATTGTTATCTGCAATCTGCGACTGTAGTCCTCTCTACCAAAGAGATACAAGTCCTTTTCCAGGTACATTTTGAATCTTGTGAGAGTACATGGGTGTCCAGACAAATTACTTAGGCAAAGAGGACTATGGATGGTATTTGTAGGTCCCCCTCGGTCATGAGTGACCATGGGTGATGCATCCTAGTTGTTGGCTGCTTGCTCCAAACCTCGGCTAGAGCAGTGTCACTTACCATGATGTGTGGTCGGCTGCAAGCCTGGGCGATGTCATATGGAGGACAGGCTGTTGCCCATACAGCACGTCCCCCCTCTCCACATCGCTGATCGATCCAAAGGAACAGCAGGTCCGTTACAGTTTGGCACCAGCGCCGTCGCAGGAGCTGCCAGAGCGAGGTTGTAGACAACGACAAATTGCCTTAGGGGTCCGACTACGGATTTTCTTGAGGTTTACTCTAGGAGCGTTTTCCGTGACTGGATATGGCCACAAGGCAGTGTAGGTTTTAAATCAGAGTTTTCCCCCTCTTAGATGGACTGTCTTCCCAGGCTGACGAGCCCCATCTACCTGAGACTCGTGGGGGCGAGAGCGTCTACCTTCCCGTGCAGGTCTATAGCACCTTACCACGGCCCAGTGCAAGTGCTGGATAATGGGGTTAATACAGAATGGTCAACATTTTATGGCTAAGGCCAAAATAGGACGTTTCTATGATTCTGCACCTGTCCCCATCACCTTCTCTGGCAAAATATCGGAGATTGCAACCATTTGGGTGAAATACGTTTATATAACTTCTCTAACCCTCTGTCCTCTCATCTTGAAACCATGTTCTCAGATTTTAGACATTTCCATTCTGGGGAAATATTCTCATCGTCTGTACCTCTCACAACTTTGCACACCTTTATCAGGCCCCTCTCAACCTTCCCTATTACAAGGAAAATAAACAGCCAATTCACAGCTCCGTCGTTAACTGAAATGTTCCAGCCTTCGCCCACTCTCGTGCAATTGCATTCTTCCTATCATGTGGCGACCAGAACTGCAAGTATACTCCAGCTCTGGCCAAACCAAAGTTTAATAAAGATGTACCATGACCTTCATGCGGTTATATTCTGCACCCTGTCTAATGTAAGCCAGCAATTTAGATGCCTTCTTCACCACTTTACCTACCTGTACTACTACTACTGCCCTTTGTTTCTCAATACTTCTTGGGGCCCATTCATACGTTCAACCCGCAATATCTATATTACTAAATCTCTGATCTTGACCGCTTTTGCCCCACTGTGCCGCGATTTCCGACAGAACGCCGCCATCTACGGCCGTCATTTTTGGCCACCTCGCTTAGAGCCCCCCTCCGCCTTACGGGTGCGGAGGATTTTTCCCATCGATGACAAATCAGAGAGATATTAATGTTTTCAAATCATTCACCATTCTCTCTGCTGCCCCTACTGGAGGGAGGGGGAGGGACTATAAAACCAGGAAGAGGTGTGCCTTACTCGCTCTCTGCAAGATGGATGAAGCCAAGGGTCACGTCTCTTTGAGCTCTGAATAACACTGAACAAATGTCTACACAACTGTGAGTACCCTTAATGTGGTTTGAAAATGAAAATATGGTTTGTTTGAAGTAAAAAGGCACTACCTGCAAATGGTTGTTTGGATGCTTTGGCTTGAAGTTGAAAGGCACTGCTTACTGCAAATGGTGGCATGAAGTTGAAAGGCACTACTTACTGCAAATGGTGGCTTGGGTGCTTTGGCTTGAAGTTGAAGTTGAAGTTGAAAGGCATTACTTACTGCAAATGGTGGCTTGGGTGCTTTGGCTTGAAGTGGAAAGTCACTACTTACTGCAAATGGTAGCTTGGGTGCTTTGCTTGAAGTTGAAAGGCACTACTTACTGCAAATGGTGGCTTGGGTGCTTTGGCTTGAGGTTGAAAGGCACTACTTACTGCAAATGGTGGCTTGGGTGCTTTGGCTTGAAGTTGAAAGGCACTACTTACTGCAAATGGTGGCTTGGGTAGTTTGGCTTGAAGTTGAAAGGCACTACCTACTGCAAATGATGGCTTGGGTAATTTGGCTTGAAGTTGAAAGGCACTTCCTTCCTTCGAGGGGATTTATCGCAGTCGCTGCCTCAAAAAGGCTGGCAGTATCATCAAAGACCCACACCATCCTGGCCACACACTCATCTCCCTGCTACCTTCAGGGAGAAGGTACAGGACCCTGAAGACTGCAACAACCAGGTTCAGGAATAGCTACTTCCCCACAGCCAACAGGCTATTAAACCTGGCTTGGACAAAACTCTGATTATTAATAACCCATTTTCTGTTATTTGAACTTCATCAGTTTATTTAATCATGTGTGTATATATTTATATCATGGTATATGGACACACTTATCTGTTTGGTAGTAAATGCCTACTATGTTCTGTGTGCTGAAGCAAAGCAAGAATTGCATTGTCCTATCCAGGGACACATGACAATAAACTCACTTGAACTTGAACTTGAACTTCTTACTGCAAATGGTGGCTTGGGTGCTATGGCTTGAAGTTGAAAGGCACTACTTACTGCAAATGGTCGCATGAAGTTGAAAGGCACTACTTACTGCAAATGGTGGCTTGGGTGCTTGGGCTTGATGTTGAAATGCACTATTTACTGCAAATGGTGGCTTGGGAGCTATGGTTTAAAGTTCAAAAGGCACTACTTACTGCAAATGGTGGCTTGGGAGCTTTGGCTTGAAGTTTTAAAAAATCACCATTCTCTCTGCTGCACCTGCTGGCGGGAGGGGGAGGGATTATAAAGCCAGGAGGTGGTGTGCCTCACTCACTCTCTGCAAGATGGATGAAGCCAAGGGTCATGTCTCTTTGAGCTCTGAATAACACTGAACAAATGTCTACACAACTGTGAGTACCCTTAATGTGGTTTGAAAATGAAAATATGGTTTGTTTGAAGTTGAAAGGCACTACTTACTGCAAATGGTGGCTTGGATGCTTTGGCTTGAAGTTGAAGGGCATTACTTACTGCAAATGGTGGCTTGGGTGCTTTAGCTTGAAGTTGAAAGGCACTACTTACTGCAAATGGTGGCTTGGGTGCTTTGGCTTGAGGTTGAAATGCACTACTTACTGAAAATGGTGGCTTGGGTGCTTTACTTGAAATTGAAAGGCACTACTTACTGTGGTGGCTTGGGTGCTTTGGCTTGAAGTTGAAAGGCACTACTTACTGCAAATGGCGGCGGGTGATTTGGCTTGAAGTTGAAAGGCACTTCTTACTGCAAATGGTGGCTTGGGTGCTTTGGCTTGAGGTTGAAAGACACTACTTACTGCAAATGGTGGCTTGGGTGTTTTGGCTTGAAGTTGAAAGGCACTACTTACTGCAAATGGTGGCTTGGGAGCTTTGACTTGAAGTTGAAATGCATTACTTACTGCAAATGGTGGCTTGGGTGCTTTGCTTGAAATTGAAAGGCACTACTTACTGAAAATGGTGGCTTGGGTGCTTTGGCTTGAAGTTGAAAGGCACTACACTGCAAATGGCGGCGGGTGATTTGGCTTGGTTGAAAGGCACTTCTTACTGCAAATGGTGGCTTGGGTGCTTTGGCTTGAGGTTGAAAGGCACTACTTACTGCAAATGGTGGCATGAAGTTGAAAGGCACTACTTACTGCAAATGGTGGCGGGTGCTTTGGCTTGAAGTTGAAAGGCACTACTTACTGCAAATGGCAGCTTGGTTTCTTTGGCTTGATGTTAAAAGGCACTATTGCAAATGCACTTCCTGTTTGCACTTTATATTGATTTTAGATAAAACGCTACCACTTACGGCTGTGATTTTTGGCCATCTTACTCAGCCCCCCCTCTGCTGAGCAGGTGCAGAGAATTCTTCCCATCAATGAAAAATAAAAGTGTTATTAATGTTTAAAAGATGTTGAGAATCTCTCTCCTGTCAATCACGCCCTGAAAGCCACACCTTTTCCGGTGGAAGGGGGAGGGGTTATAAAACCCGTAAGTGTGAGTGTGGCTCAATCTCTGCATGATAGGGGAGGGAGAGGTCATGACTCTGTCTGAGCTGTGAATCAACTGAACACACTGAATGTCTACCGAACTGTGAGTTTGGTGTTTTGTGTGGTTTTCTGGTGGTTTCACCTTGCATGAAATGGTATGAAGCTGCATTTGAATTTGGTGGCCTTGGACCCTGCTTGAAGTGGAATAAAACTGCACTGAATTTGGTGGCCTTGCACCCTGCATAAAGTGGTATGAAACTGCACTTGTATTTGGTGGCCTTGGATCCAGCTTGAAGTGGTATGAAACTGCACTTGAATTCGGTGGCCTTGAACCCTGCTTGAAGTGGTTGAAACTGCACTTGAATTCGGTGGCCTTACACCCTGCTCATAGTGGTAAGAAACTGCACTTGAATTTGGTGGCCTTGAACCCTGCTTGAAATGGTAGGAACATGGATTTGAATTTGGTGGACTTGCACCCTGCTTGAAATGGAATTTCAAGGAATAGTCATGAGTCAACTGCCAGCCCACCAGCCGTGAGTGAGCTGCCAGCAGATCAGGCTTGAGGGACTGAGCTGCCACCCCAAGAACCCATACCAGCACTCCAGAAAGCCCCCCCCACTGGCCACCAATATTGGAATTGGTGGAGAGGTGGAATATTGCGTCGAGGGACCAGCCCTCCCGTGTGAACATGGGACCCAACGGGTCCCACTTAGTCTTACATCCTAAAATGCATCACCTTGCACCTGTTGGGATTAAATTCCATATGCCATTGTTCTGCCCGACCTACCACCTGATCAATTATACGCTAAGGTAAAAACATCCTCTTCACTATCAATAATGGGCGGCACGGTGGCGCAGAGGTAGAGTTGCTGCCTTACAGCGCTTGCAGCGCCAGAGTTTCGGGTTGGATCCTGACTTTGGGTGCTGTCTTAATGGAGTTTTTGCGTTCTCGCCGTGACGGCGTGGGTTTTCTCAGAGATCTTCGGTTTCCTCTCACACTCCAAAGACGTACAGGTTTGTAGGTTCATTGGCTTGGTATAGGTGTCAATTGTCCCTAGTGTGTGTAGGATAGTGTTCGTGTGCGGGGATCGCTGGTCAGTGCGGATTCAGCCTGGTTCCGCGCTATGTCTCTAAACTAAACTAAAACTAAAAAAAAACACACATTTTTATGTCATCTGCAAGAGTTACGATAAGACTGGTTGCAGTTTGACAATAGGAAAGAAAAATAGTTGTCTGAAAAACTGATTCAGCTCTCAACATGCTGTAATCATCAGAATATTACTAGATATAAAATATCTAAGCAAAGAGCCTTGAAAGCAAAAAAATACTCTGTCGTTTGTCAGTGGTTTAAATGCAGAAGTGGGTATAGAAACATAGAAATATAGAAATCTTTCATGTATCTTTCATTTACCACTGATCTTGCCAGTTGCCTTGACTCAAATCCTATGAATGGGATCCTATGAATGGGATTCAGGGTGCCCTGTTAGTGGCAGTAGATTCCCACAACCTGTTGTAATTTGCAGCAGCTCTCTGCATCTCTGAGAGATGTTACCCCTTAGATCTGAAGAAAATTGGCAGCAACGTTAGATTTTTCCCGAGGAAGATGTGAACATTGTAAATCTGCTTCTAGGATCATTTGCCATGGATTTCTGCATTGATTCTTTTGGTCTCATTGTATCATGAGAGAATCTAGCAGGTGGATGTTCTGTTTACAATTACACCCTTCTCATAACAACATGAGAATGCTTCGAAGTACAGTTCTAATGGGCCTGTCCCACTTAGGTGATTTTTCAGGTGACTGCCAGCGACTGTCAAGTCGTAGCAGGTCGCTGAAAAACTGGCGACTGGAACAGCGACTGTCAGAGTGGAACACACACACACACACACACACACATACACACATTGCTTCCTTCACCAGCCAGTTATGCAGGCGGGGGACAGGGCAAGCGGGGGGAGCGCTGTCTGAGTGAAACTCATACTGTGCAAATCAATGTGATACAGACACACACCATGATGAACAGGAAGGTTGGCGCTGTAATTAAGATGGTGAAAGCACAGTGGACAGGAAGGGTCACTCAAGTCCTTCAAAAGAGGGCAGCGGGAGGCGGGGGAGCGGGGATGAGGGGGGGGGGGGGAGAGGGGGGGAGAAGGGGGAGACAGGGAGGGAGAATGAGTGGAGACAACTTTTAAGAAGCCAGAGATACACGACTGTGAAGCTCGGCGGACATTGACATTACCGCCACACGAGATTGAACAATAACGGTCGGTTATCCTTGGTTCTGAAAACTATTGCTTACGTTTTTTTTCCCAATGAGCCAATAAAATTCACTGGTCAACCTACAACCTACGAGAACCTACAACAACCTACGACCTCCTGGCGACACACTACCACTACACCTACGGCACGAGAATTCTCGCTACTCTCCATGGCAGCTTCATTCTGGTCGCCGCTAATTTTTCACCATGAAGGCGACTCCCCGGCAACCACCCGCGAACATGTAGTCTCATGAAAGTAAATACTGTAGTCGCCTAAAAAGGTCACCTAAGTGGGACAGGCCCATAAATCTCCAGGAGAGATTTAATAGGCTGGTTCTCACTGGGGCATGGTTGGGGGGGGGGGGGTTGAGGTTTATTCCAGGAGCCTTTTTATTTATCATCTATTTTCTAAGATTCAGTATTCAACAACGTGGCATAAATATCCTTGGGTCGATCACAAACCCATTGACCATCTGACCACTAATTTCTAAAGGTGCTTGTTGAGTATGAGGCAAAGGGGTTGATACAATATTTACTTTCATGAGACATCCGGTGAACAAATGGAGGAGCACCCATGTCTGAAAGAAGTAGTAAAGGAGGAAATTCTCGCGGAAGTGAGAAACTGTGAGGCAGCACGCACAGGCTCAAAAATCCAGCTGCTCCAACATATGGTAAAAGAATGTCTTCACTAAGAACTCATGCATGTCAATGGCCCTGAAGTAATTGCCAATGGTATATCAGGAAATCAACGTTGATAAAATGTTAAAATTGGAACAGATTTTGGAATTAGACAACCTACATTTTGACGGATGTCTTTATAACGGATTTTGGTCATCGGGGATGGACCTACCGCAGCATGCCTGGCTCACACCACCTCCCCAGTTGCTTACAGCCCCGGCTACCCACGCTACACTCGGCTGCCCATGCCACCTCTGGGTGCCGGCACTATGTGCTCCCTGGCCACCTACAGTCCCGGCTGCTGATACCCCCCTGGTTTGCCCTGCCAAACCGGCCATTTACATCCCCGGCTGCCCACGCCATCTCCAGCTCACACCATGGGCTCCCCGGCCGCTTACAGTCCCGGCAGCTGATGCCACCGCAAGCTAGCATCTCTACCCTGGCGGCATACAGCCCTGGCTGCCCATGCCACCCCCTGCTCGCACCACCAACCTCTGGTCACTTCCACACCGCGCTTGCCGCTGCCAATACCAGCATTACCGCCAACCCTTACCCGCACTCCGGCCACCCGCGGGCAGTGACCATTGACTCTACCGATCCTTGCCTCTCCCCCAGCCGCCAGCGGGCCAGGGACATCAACACTGATAATACCTTATTTATAGCGTGTGCGGAAGTGGCGTTGAAGTACAAGAAGCCGAAGCAAAGAGGTGGAAGCCAAATAACTGAACGGAAACGATGCCGAAACGATAAATAACCGTAAGCATATGAAGCTGAAACGCCAACTAACCGAAAGGGTGGGACACCTAAAAGTCAACTAACCGAAAGGCTGCGTCACTTAAAAGCAAACTAACCAAAAGGTCGCTCTGCCGAAACGGCAAATAACCGAAAGGTTGCGTCGCCTACAAGCCAATTAACTGAACGGCCGCTGTGCCGAAAAGTCAAATAACGGACATGACGTCGCCGGGCACATGTCAGCGATTGGTCCAGACCCCCGCGTCCATCACATCACTGGCCGATGGAGATGGGAGGGTCGGGATAATTTTCCCACACAAGCCATAGGTGACTGGGCACTCTGAACCCAAGCACCAAGTTGTAAGCGGTCCATGTGAAAGGATAGCACCTACCAACAATGAAGGCACTATGAAACCAGCTGCCGCAAGCCCTTCCCACAGGACGGGGTTTTAACTCGGCATTAAAAATCAAAAAATAGTTACATTGATTTAAAAACAAAAATGTTACATGTATAAATAGTTCTTACATTTGGAACCTGGTTAATTAAGTGGTGGGATTATTTCCCTGTCCTAACTATGCCTTTGCTTTAGCCGGTGGTCACATCCATTCCATCCCACCCTCACAAAGATGTGAGATTTCATTAAGAGCACACTTGGATGAATAGATGTAAGCGGCATGTGAAGCGTCTCTTCCATGAAGTCGATTAAACGAGACACATGTCACACCAACGATAGACACAAAAAGCTGGAATAACTCAGCGGACCAGGCAGCATCTCTGGAGAGGAATGGGTGGCGTTTCGGGTCGAGACCCTTCAGACTCAGTCTTCAGGTCTGAAGAATGGTCTTGACCCGAAACGTCACCCATTCCTTCTCTCCAGAGATGCTGCCTGGTCTGCTGAGTTACTCCAGCTTTTTGTGTCCATCTTCGGTTAAAACAGTTTACAGATTATCTGGTGTTTTGTGCGTGGGAGCTTGTTGTGTGCGTTACGCAGGCAATCAGACGATAATAAATAAAACATGCTTCTTGTTGTCAGGAGGAGATAAAGTTGTCACGCACACTTGTCATCAGCCCACCAGGGAAGTTGTGCCCCCCCCCCCATGTTTTAAAAGCAATTTATTATCGCTGCCAACGTCCGAGCTATCTGTCCCCGCGGCCGGGGGTGAATCACCCTGGTGTGGGTATCGGGGGGTAATGGTGGTGCATCGCGGTCAGTGACTCTGGGTGGGCAGAGGGACCAGCCTGTCCCACACCTCTGCTCCACATGATGCTGCCGACACACAACCCGTCACAATGCAGCCGCACGGGGAAGACGAGGCAGAGGGCGACCGTGGCCGTGGCAGAGTGTGGGTTGTCCCGAGGGATGCGCTCCTTCGGCCGCTTACAACTTGGTGCTTGGGTTCAGAGTGCCCAGTCACCTATGGCTTGTGTGGGGAAATGACCCCCACCCTCCCGTCTCCACTAGCCAGTGATGTGATGGACGCGGGGGTCTGGACAAGTTTCACCCCCCGGCAACATCATGTCAGTTATTTGACTTTTCGGCAGAGCGGCCTTTCGGTGAGTTTGCTTTTAGGTGATGCAGCCTTTCGTTTAGTTGGCTTTTAGGCTTCCCGCCCTTTTCGTTAGTTTGCATTTAGGCGTCCCACCCTTTTCGTTAGTTGGCATTTCGGCTTCGTACATTTTTGGTTATTTGGCGTTTCGGTTTCATTTCCGCTCGGTTATTTGGCTTCCACTTCTTTGCTTCAGCTTCTCATCCTTTGATGCCACCTCCGGGTACCATTTATATATAGGTTTGAAGAAGGGTCTCTACCCAAAACATCACCCATTCCTTCTCTCCGGAGATGCTGCCTGTCCTGCTGAGTTACTCCAGCATTTTCATAACACCTTATTCGGTTACAGCGAACACAATTCCCCCTCCCACCCACAGTCCATTGTACCAGGGGTTTACTGCATAGTAGCTCTAATAAACATAATTGAATAAAATTAAAGTCATATCATTACAGAATTTAGGCCATGAAGATGGTCTCTGTTTCTTTTGTTGTCTGGGCACTATTTGGCTGTAATTTTCTCTGTGGTACAAGCTTGGCTCAGCTATACTTAGAAGACTGACAGCACATACATGACTTGAGCATGTAACGAACATGTAGAATGTGGAGTTTATGACCTCAGTCTATGAGCAATGCAGATTTGATACCAAATAGGCATCCGCTGATCCAACCAACAAGAAGGGTCTCGACCCGAAACATAACCTATTTCTTCTCCCCAGAGATGCTGCCTGACCCGCTGAGTTACTCCAGCATTTTGTGTCTACCGTCGTTCCAGTCAACACCTTGGGTTAACCGTTGGCAGTGAAGTCAGCATTTGGCAATAGTTGGAACCATTTTCCCATTTTAAAAGGGATTATTAGTTTATATGTTGTAATTGTACCCACCTCTGCCACTTCCTCTGGGAGCTCCATATGGACAGTGCTGAAGTTTCAGATGTCTCGAGCAACCGTTGATGCTATAGGTTTACTTAGATTTATCCTAATTCCCTTGATGCCAGTTACAAGGTTTTTGGTAGCTATCCCTTTGCAGTGCTCCATTACATGGAGAATGAGAGGGCTACCTTCATCTTCTGAACTGGGGAAAGATCTTGTGTTCAAGAGCCATGTTGCTTGAATTTTTCTGTTGCAATTTTGAAGGGGAATTTTAGTAAGTGTCTCGAATCCTGTGGTTTTAAAGACATAATTTCACTTTTATTCCAATTTATTCTATATCCTGAAAAAGAGCCGAATTCCTCAATTAGTGTTAATAAGGTGGGTATACTCGTTTGTGTATTAGTAATATATGAAAGGATATCATCAGCGTATAATGAAATTTTATTCTTTGAGTCCTTAGTGTTATATCCGTGAATATTCGGGTGCTTTCTAATCTTTTCGGCCAGCGGTTCTATCATAAGGGCAAATAGCAATGGTGATAAGGCACAACCTTGCCTATTACCCCTTGATAAGTAAAATTTTGGAGATAGCATATTGTTAGTTAATATTCTTGCCATAGGTCTATCGTAAAGTAGTTTAACCCATCTAATAAAATTCTCTCCCGTATTAAATTTTTGGAGTACCTTGTATAAATACTGCCATTCTACCTGATCAAATGCCTTCTCTGCATCCAGCGTAACAACTGAAATATCTTCATTGTCCTCATTGTGAGAGTACATTATATTGAAAAGCCTTCTCAAATTATTAAATGGGTATTCAAATTACGAGAAGACACAAATCATTATTTAGTGCCAATTTTATGCCACTATTAAATAAACTGAATGATATGATTAAATTTTGGAAAACGCCCCCACTCTCATTGATAGGTAGAATTAACGCTATAAAAATGACTTTCTTACCACAATTAATATATTTGTTTCAAGCGATCCCAATATATATTCCAAAATACTTTTTCAAAAAACTAGATTCTACTATCACTAATTTTATATGGGATTACAGAGCAAACAGAACTCAACAAAAGCATTTGTGTAAATCTAAAGAAGTTGTGGGTTTATCATTACCTAACTTTATGTATTACTACTGGGCAGTGCATATTAAGAGCATAATGTACTGGTTGGATGGTTCCACTCAGCAGTTGGAGTGGATAAGAATGCAGAAAGAGGAGTGCTATCCGTACGATATAGGAACGATCTTGCTCTCACTGATAAAATTGAATAGTATAATATATAAGAAGAACCCAATTATTCACAATACAATAAGAATTTGGAAACAAATAAAAGTATCCTTGAAATTAAATAATCTATCAGTACTAACCCCACTATTGAACAACCCCGCATTCAAACCATCTCTCATCGACAAAACATATCAACAATGGGATAGACTGGGGATTAGGAAAGTAAGGGATATGTATGAATTGGGCAAACTGTTATCATTTCAACATTTAAAATTAAAATTTAAACTGAAGGATAATCAATATTTTAAATATATACAGATATGTGACTTGATGAAGAAATATACACATAGATTTCAAACTATATTTTTAGACCCTTTAGAAGAAGCAATGAATATTAAGGCTGATTCACAAAAACTAATATCATACTTTTATAATAATATATTAAATAGAAAATTACCCTCAACAGAAGCACTAAGAGGAGATTGGGAACATGAGCTAATGATAAAGATCTCGAAGGATAGATGGGAAAAGTATCTGATGAACACACATAATTGTTCTATTAATGCAAGACATAATTTAATTCAATTCAAATTATTACATAGACTATATTATTCAAAAACGAGGTTGAATAAATTTTATCCAAACGTCTCTCCCAGATGCGATAAATGTTTGTTTCAAAACGCTAATATAACACATTCATTTGTAGGATGGACAAAGATGAATAAATTTTGGAGCGATATATTTGATATATTTACAAAGCTTTTCAAGTCAAGACTAGAACCTAAAACGGAATAGATTATATTTGGAATAATAGTAGAAGATATCAATTTAAATAAAGACCAAAATGTTTTTTTTAATTATGGGTTCATAATTGGAAAGAAATTGATACTTAAATCTTGGAAAAATGCAGCCATACCAACTGTTAAAATGTGGATTAGGAATATGATGGACATAGCACGCCTTGAAGAAATGAGACTCCGACTAATAGGTAAATATGACCAATTCTTAAGGAGTTGGTCTCCTTTCATCGACTTTTTGGATTCATGTGATGCAGCGGTATCGTAAAGATTGCTGATTTCAGTTCATGCCGTGGATAGATCTACATCTCCAAATACAGATTTGAAAATTTCTCTTTTAAGGGGCCTTCTCTCCTATTTCTACTTTCCACTTTTCTTTTTTTTATATACACACTTCACGTTTTTCTATTCTCTACCATCTATTTTCCCTCTTTTTCCCCTTTCTATTGTTTTCTTTTTCTTGTCTTGCTTATTTCCTTCTCAAAACATAAAACTAGAGGTTGTACATAGAATGGATTACGGTATAGATAGATAGATTAGATAGATTATACCTTTAATAATCCTTTTCAGGAAATTACAGTGCCACGACAGCTTCAAGACAAACATAACACCACACATTTCCTTAAATTGCTTCCATACTTAACAAGTTAAAATACGTTAAAATACAAGTTAAAATACAATTAATTTTAAAAAAGTGCAATTATTTATGCGCATTATAAAGTCTTATAGCAGCTGGTAAACAGGACTTCCTGTGTCTCTCCGTTTTGCACATTGGTGCAATCAGCCTCTGACTGAAGATGCTGCTCTTGATCACCTTCAGGGCATGGAGTGGGTGAGTGGGGTTTGTCATTATAGAACCTAGTTTATTTAGAGTTCTGGCCTCTGCCACCTGCTGGACCGTTCGTTGCTCAGCCCCGACCACTGAGCCGGCCTTCCTGATTAGTTTGTCCAGTCTGTTTTTATCCGCTATACGTGCGCCATCTCCCCAACAGGCCACAGCAAAAAACAGAGCACTGGCCACCACTGAATGGTAGACACTGCACAGTAGGGGTTGGCAGATATTAAATGACCTCAGCCTCCTTAAAAAATACAGTCGGCTTTGTCCCTTCCTGTACACCGCCTCCATATGACACTTCCAGTTCAGCTCACTGTCAAGCTGCACCCCAAGGTACCAGTGATTAGCGACCACCTCCACCTCAGTGCCCTTAATGGTGATCGGCGTTGCTTGAGTCCTCCTCCTCCCCCTCCTGAAGTCCACAACTATCTCCTTTGTTTTTTTGGTGTTAAGATGGAGGTTATTGTGTGCGCTCCACTCCACAAAGTTACTTATTATATCTCTGTATTCCTCCTCATTGCCCCCTTTAATGAGGCCGACAACAGCTGTATCATCCGAAAACTTCTGCAAAAAGCAGCTGTTGGTGTTACATTGGAGATCCGCTGTGTAGATGGTAAACAGGAACGGAGCCAGCACAGTTCCTTGTGGAGCCCCTGTGCAGCTCAAGATGGTGCCCGAGACACTGTTCTGTAGGCGCACGTACTGTGGTCTGAGGGAAAGGTAATCCAAACGCCACAGTACCAGTGATGGATCCACTTTCATCTTCTCCATCTTCTCCCCTAGCAGTCGGGGCTGAATTGTGTTGAATTTTGGTGATATTACTTGACAGGGATCGCGACGTGAACGCTTCTACCTTGATCCCTAGGAGTATGCGTGTCCTGTTTGGGAGAGATCATCCCATGCCAAGAAACTAGACCCAGCGTTGAATAACACCTGCCGCTCAATCACTGCTGCTTGAAGCCCACCAACATAAACAACCTGCACCTCCTCGCTGGCATCGCCCCTGCTGATGTGAGACGGGAAGTCGCCAGCCGAGTAGAGATGACCAAGGCCACCAGTGATGAACGCCACCTCCTCTATGGACGTGTACCCCCGGCCCAACGGCTGAAGTCCAGGAGAAGCTTTCTCAGCCATGTCCAGCCCCTAATAACATCACGGGAAGAAACCAGACTCCAACTATGGACAAAAAGGCTTGAGGACGACCCCCCTCCTACTGACATGGGTATCCCTCCTTCTGAAGCCCTCCCTCCGGGCTCAGAAGCACCATGGGTCCAGTGGAAGATGCTCAACCGCCTGAGAACAGGAACAGGGCGATCAAAAGCTGCCATGGCCAGATGGGGCTATGAAACTGGCCAAACCACCTGTGAATGTGGAGAAGAGGACCATACAATGCAGCACTGCCTTGTCTGCCCCCTACTACCCAACCAGTGCAGATCAAAGGATCTTGCAGTGTTCAACAAAAACGCAAAGGACTGTGTAAAGGAATGGGAAACTGTCATATAGCCAACTAGCTTCAAATACACGAAAAGAAGAAGAAGACCCTATTATTTACCAACCTAAGCATTCACGTTTGTGTTCTATTTGCAAAAAGAACTCTAGTGAAGCTACCTCTGAAGCAGGACCTCGACCACCGATGTGCCAGGTTCCTCTCCATTCTGACCTGGAATTATATTTGTTCATTGACCCAGCATTTACATTCGCCTAGGTCTACGTGATCTCCCGGTTCCTAAACATTTTAACTTCCCCTCCCATTCCCATACTGACCTTTTTGTTCTTGGCCTCCTCCACCCTCAGAGTGAGGCCAAATACAAAATGGAGGAACAACATTTCATATTTCGCTTGGGCAGCTTACGACCAAGTGGTATGATTTTGATTTCTCTAACTTCAAGTAAGCATTGTTTCGCTGGAAAAAAATCGCATAGGCCCTTATAGGAGTACCTTTTTCAAGAGGACTTCAATGATCCAAGATGGTGGCTTACAAGAAATTGTGTACCATTAAAGGGTGTTACTTTATCAACCATATCCTTATCCTGCTAATGTAAAAGAAATCTTAGAGCGAACCATTGATATCTTAAAGAAATGCTGAGTAGGAAGTTTGCCTTATAGTGCAGAGCCTGTGCTTTCAGTAGAAGTTTAGCAACTTGGTCATTTCCATGCAAGGACAGTACCGTGCCAATTCACTAAAGAAAAAAAAGAAGAAGCCAGCCAGCCAGATAAAGATTCAATTAGGATTTCTGTGATGACATCCAGTGGAACATGATCACAATTTTAAATGTAAGCAGTGATCTACTGTCACCAACATCACTTCTTCAGAGTTTCCTGGACAGAGGAGATAGGGGGACACCACCAACGTTTTCCTTTATCTGCTTCCAGAATCTTGACCAAACTGCTTTAAATCCACTATTCGTACACTCTACTTGAGAACAACACAAGTTCTTGGCAATAGAGGGATTTCTTTTTTGCCATTTAAAAAAAGGTGTGGATGTGCCTCTTACTTTATATTTTGTTATCTGGTTGAAACATAAGAGCATTGGCAATGACAATTAATTAGTCTTGTACAGCAAGTCGTCTTACCAGTCTAATTTTGTCCAGTGCTTCTGTCGTGTGAGAATGCGGGCGTACAGTTGGGTGGATAATGTAATATCTGAGTATTACTTTTATCCTGAAGACTGCCAGAAGGCAAACAGTGTCCATAAATCTTAGTACTCTGCGTACTACAATTTATGGATCCTCATTTGTCTTAGGCTTAGAATGGGACTTTGACCTGCACTCAATTTCCTTTTTGCAGTGACACAGTTAGTACAGCAGAAAACATTATCGTCAAAAATTAACCTAACTTCCTTTAACCCTTCAAACACAATCATTTCAGGAATGATTGTACTTTTGGTTTAGTTTAGTTTAGAGATACAGTGCGGAAACAGGCCCTTCGGCCCTCCGGGTCCGCACCGAACAGCGATTCCCGCACACTTACACTATCCTGCACACACTAGGAACAATTTGCACTTATACCAAACCAATTAACCTACAAACCTGTACGTCTTTGGAGTGTGGGAGGAAACTGATGATCTCGGAGAAAATCCACGCGGTCATGGGGAGAACGTACAAACTCCGTACAGACAGCACCAGTAGTCAGGATCGAATCCGGGTCTCCGGCGCTTCAAGCGCTGTAAGGCAGCAACTCTACCGCTGCACCACCGTGACACCCTCTTTTCTTCAGATTAAAAGTATTCATGTTTATTATTTCTCAAAATATGATCTAACCAAACAATGTCTGATTTTGAACTCTCCCCATTTTTATAAATGTTTCTAATGGTTGGTTCTAAAAATGGGCAAACTATTTATCTGTATCACCACTGAACATTGACTGTGAAATGCCTGCCTTAAAAAATGGAGCAGTTCCTTTCTATACATCAACCAAGATGAATAGGTGGGATGTGGAAATGTATGTATTTAGTATTCAGCGCACACGAATGATTTCCAGTTAGTGATATTTTTTTACACTTACTTTCACCTCCGCCTAATGAAAAAACACAATGTACCCGCTGAAGCTGATGTGTTAATTTAATTCTGGAAAAACATATGAGATAAATATGAGATTGGGGAGGATATGGAAGGCTTTAGGATAGATCTTAATGTTAAATGTTCTGTTTGCAATTGCATTTGGAGGGTGACAACATCAAAGTGGAATGGACAAAGAATTTCAGGAACGATTCGCGTACATTTTTCCACGTCGGCAGATTTTACATTTTATCTTGCAATAAAACACGTTGCATTTGTGGACAAAGCAAATTTAGTCGGCAGAACTGCCATTTTATTTCATTCTTTCTTCCAGTATTTTCACCTTGTTTCTGATTTGAAATTGCGCTTGTTCAGATAGAATGCATTTACCGTAACCTTTTTTCCCCTTTCTGACTGCAACGTTATTGCAGTTTCATTTCATTCTTGGATACTTTCATCTATTTTGCAGAAAACAACCTTATAAATGTTGATTAGCTGTAAGTCAGATCTGTCAGACACTTTTTCAGCCAACTGAATGCCAAAAGAGAGAAGATTGGTGTAAATTATGATTATTTATAGATTGAACACATTATGCTTAGTCAGCAACATTTTGTCCTGAATAGATTTATTTTTCTTAAATTGCATTTCCAATCCAGTGATGTACGTTGAATGATATGTTCACCCGCTACTGATCCATGGCCAGTGTTTATGAACATTCTGGTTAATGTTAGGTTGGAGATTAGCTGCAATTCTCATTATTAGCTGACATTCCTGCCACTGAAGAAAGGAATGAAATAAAATGGCAGTTCTGCCTACAAAAGTCTCTTCTTTTCTTTTCACACTTTACATGTTCTTTGTACCCTTCCATATCTCGTTTCACTCTCCTCCAACTCTCAGTCCGAAGAAGGGTCCCGACCCGAAACGACACCCATTCCTTCTCTCCAGAAGATAGACACAAAAGGTTGGAGTAACTCAGCGGGACAGGCAGCATCTCTGGAGAGAAGGAATGGGTGACGTTTCGGGTCGAGACCCTCTCCAGACATACTGCCTGTCCCGCTGAGTTACTCCAGCTGTTTGTGCCTATTTACAGAATTAGCATGTGATGCCTGGCTGTTCCATTGTTGGGTTTCTTCCATTTTTGAGGAAGTTACTCAGGAAAAGGAGCAACGAATATTTGGGAAAAAGATGGTAACTCAGATCCTCCAACTTATTCGGATTTTTCATTAAATCATAATTCATCTGTATTATAACTCTATCCACTCACTCAGCTGCATATCTTAGTCAGCAAAAATCTATTGGCTTAGATTTAAAATCACTAATTAAGCTTCCATCAATTGCTTTTAATGAGTAAGAGTTTCATATGTCTTGCACTCCTTTCATTATAAATGATTCCAACTTTTTTGCTAATTGGTCTGGACCTGATTTTAAACTTATAACACGTTTTGGGTTGAGACCCTTCTTCAGACTAATTGATGTATGCTGCCAAGCACTGACATATCACACAGCTTGGTCCACCCTGTGACTTGAATAGCAAATCTTCCTCCTCCAGAATAATATTGTTTTTGTTGTAACTGAACATTACACGTTAGGGACCCAGAAAGATTTATTGGCACCGTATTTCCTAGCCACTGGAAATGGGTTCATAAGTGCATAAGTCACAGGAGCAGAATTAGGCCATTCGGCTCATCGAGTCATGGATAGGACAAGAGTGATATGGGCCAAAGGCAGGCAGGTGGGACTAGTGTCGATGGGACATGTTGGTCGGTATGGGCAAGTGACCCATTGCATATGCCTTCCTTACTACTGATTCTACTTGTGAAGTAACCATTTGAGAATCCTGTACCAACACTCCCAAGTCCCTTTACACCGCCAATTCCTGAATCTTCTCCCCATTTAGAAAACGTTTGCCATCCTCCTTTATATTATTGGTTGCCTTACCTCCATATTTCATATTTTCTCCATGTATTGGCTTTTTAACCTCTGTTTCCTTTCAAAAGCTTCACAATTCTCTATTTTCCTACCAATCTTTGCAAAATTATATGCCTTCTCTTTTAGTTTTATGCTGTCGTTGACATCCCCTATTCGCCATGGTCTACCCATTATCCCCTTAGAATCTTTCTTCTTCTTTGGGATAAAAAGATCCTGGGCCTTCTGAATTATTCCCAGAAACTCCTGCCATTGCTGTTCCACTGTCATTCCTGCTAGTGTCCCTTTACAAATAAATTTAGCCAGCTCCTCCCTCATGCCTCTATAGTCCCCTTTACTCAATAGTAATACCGACATATTATACACATTCAAATCTTGCCAATTAGTTTATTTGTCCAATATTGTTCAGAATATTCTCCTGTCCTGGACATCGTGTCCACTAATCTGTATCGATTGCTGACCAACTAATTTCCTGAGTGGTTCTAGTAGGCACTTCACTAACACCTGCCGGAGGATGATTAGGGCTGTGCAGTAGATTTTAGTCCTGACAGTGAAGCCCGTGTCCTGTTCTTGATTTAAAATAGTCTGGCTGCATGGTTCTTTATTTTATATACTAAGATCTCAACAAATGACTTTTGAAGCATTGGCAAGTCACTTATACCATATTGTTGCAAGAAGTCCTAATGTCATGATGGGTCGGAGCCCTTGTCAGGTTTATCCTTTTCTTATTTTTCTGTCCTGCAACTCCATGCAGCATTCGTGTCGTCACTTCTTGCCTGATGTTGTTGCCACTACCCTGATGCTCTGGGTAATGCTCAATACTCTGGACCCACCATTTTTCAGTCTCTTTACCATGCAGGTTCCTGGGGCTTAAGTAAGCATTGGGATGTAAGGTTACAACTGTAGAAGGCATTGTTGAGACCACACTTGGGCTTCACTGAGGCACAGCTGGTAGAGCTACTGCCTCACAGTACCAGAAACCCAGATTTGATCCACACCTCGGGTGCTGTCTGCGTGGAGTTTGCACGTTGTCTGAGTGACTTCCTCCGTAAGCTCTGGTTTTCTCCTACATTCCACGTCTGTACGTTACATGGCCTCTGTAAATTGTCCAAGTGTGGAGAGAACGGAAGTGAAAGTGGCATAACATAGAATTGGTAGAAGTAGGTGATTGATGGGCGATGTGGACTCGGTGGACTGAAGGGCCTGTTTCCATGCTGTATCTTTCAAGCAATCAATCAATCAGTTGTAGTATAGTGTAGCCTTGCATCAGTTCTCGTCCAGCTAGAGGAAGGATGTCATCATGCTGAAAAAGGTCCAAAAAAGATTTACAACATTGTTACCAGGTCTGAAGGCCATGAGTTACAAGTAGAGGCTGAATAGGCTAGGAGAACCATATGAGGCTGAGTGTTTCCTTAGAGAGATATATAAATTCACGAGGAGCATAGGTAAGATGGTTTGTCATTCTTTTTCCCAGGGTTGGGGAGTTCAAGACTCGAGGGCACAGAGTTAATGTTCCTGAGATGGGGAAAATTTAAAGGAAATCTGCGAGGCAACTTCTTCACACAGAAGTGGTGGGTATGTAGAATGAACTGCCCGAGGAAGTGATGGAGGCAGGCACAATGACAACATGTAAAATACTTTTGTGCCACTAGTTTTCTATTGCTGAAGATTAGTAATTGGATTCCACACACATGATTTTACTTGAAATAATTTCTATATGTGAATTTGGTTGAGAAGGTTGCACACTTATAAAACATATTTTACTCAATGCTTTTGATTAGTTTGAACATTTGTCAGAAGATATATAATAATTTATGGAAAATAAGTTATTAATTGGTCAATATGTTGTGTCACAATAACAAGGATTCTGGATGGTTAAATCATTATAATCTGACACAAACTGTTCAAAAATTGTGTGATTCAACGAGCTGCAGGCTAGAGACTAAAATAAAACCAGTCTAAACGCAGAAACAGATTGCTATAATTGGATCTGTACACATAAAGCATAAAAGAGCATTAACATTACATCGATTTCACTTATCTAATCTGACCATGTTCCTTTCCCAACTGGCATCAATGACTGCTGTAGCATGAACTCCCTGGGAATTAACTGGAAAATAGTATGGTCTTGTTTTGTACTGAAAGAATTATTAAAATATAATAGACAGCTTAACTGAACCTTTGCAACAAATCCTACTGATGTACGTAATACATTGCATCATCCCACACTTAAGAGACTGATGAAAAATGCTGATGGTGAAATAACTTGGAACTTGCATTTTCATTAATTCGGGGATTCATGTGGAAGCTGGGCGGACTGCCACTGCGAACGTATGGTTTAGCTGGTAATGCTCTACCTTCCGAGTGAAAAACTATTGCTTTGAAACAGCCTCAGGTATTTAATTTCTTGTTCACCTAACCGGGTGAATCACCTTCTGGCCAATTCATAATGCTGAGATGAGATTTAAACTAAATTTAAGTAACCAGATAGACGATAGACACAAAATGCTGGAGTAACTCAGCGGGACAGGCAGCATCTCTGAATAGAAGAAATAAGTGACGTTTCAGGTCGAGACTCTTCTTCTGAAGAAGGGTCTCGACCCGAAACATCACCCAGTTCCTTCTATCCAGAGATGCTGAGCTCAAGATGGCGCCTGCCTGCGGCTACTTAAGCGGAGCTCCGGAACATAAAAGGCTCAACTACAACTACAACTTCCAACAACTTACCTGGATCAGAAAAACGGCAGAAATCGGTGCCGTTTCGGACAAGCTGCTTGAGCACCTCAAGGCTCTCGCAATTTCGCGATCTCCCGCAGCTGGCTGTGAAACTCCCGACCCGACTGAGGATCCCAGGTACGGTACCTGGAGACCCCGGGATGACCCCCAGAGCCGACGGGCTGGATCTTCCAGGAACAACGGAGCTGCAGCTGCCGACTTTGAGGGAACCCCCGTTCGTTACGGAGTTGGAGCTGCCGTCTGTGAGGGATTACCCGTTCCAGCGCAGGTTCGCAGAAACAGCAGGTACAGCAAGTACAGTACCTGGAAACAAAGGGGAAGCCTCCATTGTGTCCGGAAACATGGTCGACGGGCAGGACTTCAGGTCAGAATGAAGCGCTGGGGACTTCGGCCCCCTCTCCCTACTATCCTACTGGCCAAGTACAGTCCCTTGAAAACAAAGTGGAGGACTTAAGGGCAAGACTGCTTTACCAAAGGGAGCTGAGGGAATGCTCTGTGTTCTGTTTCACAGAGACATGGCTCACCCCCAGCTCCCCAGACTCAGCGGTCCAGCCTGAAGGGTTCTCCATCCACCGTATGGACCGTACCCTGGCATCTGGGAAAGGGAGAGGAGGGGGCGTCTGGCTCATGGCCAACTCTGCATGGTGCTCAGACGTGACAGTCCTGTCCAACTCCTGCTCTCCACACCTCGAACATCTGGCGGTGAAGTGCCGTCCCTTCTACCTCCAAAGGGAATTCACCTCCATTATCCTGACCGCGGTCTACATCCCACCCCAGGCAGACGTCTGTCTGGCACTGGAGGAGCTGCACGCCGTGGTCAACAAACACCAGACGTCTTACCCCGAGGCATTTACCACCATTGCTGGGGACTTCAATAAGGCAAACCTAAAGAAATCACTCCCTAACTTCCACCAACATGTCTTCTGCTGCACCAGAGGACCTAAAACCCTCGACCACTGCTACACCACCATCAAGAATGCCTATTGTTCTATCCCTCGCCCTCACTTCGGTAAATCGGACCATACTGCGGTGCTGCTTCTTCCTGCCTACAGTTGAAGAGAGCACCCCCAGAAGTGAGGACAGTACAGAGCTGGTCGGGGGGGGGGGGGGGGGGGGGGGGGGGGTGGTAGAGGAACAACTCCAGGACTGTTTGGAGTCTGTAGACTGGGCAATGTTCAAAGACTCAGCAACGGACTTGAACGAATACGCCACAGGCGTTACAGACTTCGTAAAGAAATGTGTGGAGGACTGCATCTGTACAAAAACCTTCCGAGTGTTTCCCAATCAGAAACCTTGGATGAACTTTGAGATCCGCACTCTTCTGAAGTCCAGACACAGGGCATTCACTTCCAATGATACAGTGGCCTACATGAAGTCCAGATACGACCTTGGTAAGGCCATCAAAAAGGCCAAAAGGGACTTCTGCTCCAAACTGGAGGATGAGACAGATGTTCGGCAGCTGTGGCGGGGCCTGAATGCAATCACCTCATACAAGGCGAAACCAGGAGGCAGCTCGAATGTCGGCGAAACATCACTCCCTGACGAGCTCAATGCGTTTTACGCACGCTTTGATAGGGAGAATACTGATGTGCCTTCCCAAGCCCCCATTCGCTGTGATGGTATTTCAGTCTCAGTCACAGAGGCCGACGTCAGGAAATCCTTCAGAGGGGTGAACCCCCGAAAAGCACCTGGTCCTGATGGTATACCCGGTCGTGTTCTAAAAACCTGTGGGGACCAACTGGCTGGAGTTTTTACGGACATTTTCAACCTCTCACTTCTGAGGTCTGAGGTCCCCTCCTGCTTTAAAAGGGCATCAATTATACCAGTGCCCAAGAAGAGTAAGGTGACGTGCCTCAATGACTATCGACCAGTGGCACTAACGCCGGTGGTGATGAAGTGCTTTGAGAGGTTGATCATGGAGCAAATCAACCCCTACCTCGACTAAAATCTGGACCCACTGCAGTTCGCTTACAGCCACAACTGATCAACGGTGGATGCGATCTCGCTGGCCCTCCACTCCGCTCTGGACCACTTGGACAACAAAAACTCATATGTCAGGCTGTTATTCATCGATTACAGCTCGGCATTTAACACAATCATCCCCTCCAAGCTGGTTACCAAACTCGCAGAACTGGGTCTCTGCGCATCCCTCTGCAATTGGATCCTCGACTTCCTCATTCACAGACCACAGTCTGTTCGTATTGGTGGAAATGTGTCAGCCTCGATAACAATCAGCACGGGAGCACCTCAAGGCTGCGTGCTCAGCTCCCTGCTGCACTCACTCTATACCCATGACAGCGTAGCCAATCACAGTGCGAACTCCATCATCAAGTTTGCTGACGACACCACTGTTGTGGGGCGTATCACTGATGGGGATGAGTCAGAGTATAGAAGAGAGATCGAGCAACTGTCCATATGGTGCCAGCACAATAACCTGGCCCTCAACACCAGCAAAACCAAGGAACTGATTGTGGACTTTGGAAGGAGTAGGAGGGGGACCCACAGCCCCATTTATATCAACGGGTCGATGGTTGAAAGGGTCAAGAGCTTCAAATTCCTGGGCGTGCACATCTCTGAAGATCTTTCCTGGTCCGAGAACACTAATGCAATAATCAAGAAAGCTAATCAGCGCCTCTACTTCCTGAGAAGATTACGTAGAGTCGGTTTGTCAAGGAAGACTCTCTCTAACTTCTACAGGTGCACAGTAGAGAGCATGCTGACCGGTTGCATCGTGGCTTGGTTCGGCAATTTGAGCGCCCTGGAGAGGAAAAGACTACAAAAAGTAGTAAACACTGCCCAGTCCATCATCGGCTCTGACCTTCCTTCCATCGAGGGGATTTATCGCAGTCGCTGCCTCAAAAAGGCTGGCAGTATCATCAAAGACCCACACCATCCTGGCCACACACTCATCTCCCTGCTACCTTCAGGTAGAAGGTACAGGAGCCTGAAGACTGCAACAACCAGGTTCAGGAATAGCTACTTCCCCACAGCCATCAGGCTATTAAACCTGGCTCGGACAAAACTCTGATTATTAATAACCCATTTTCTGTTATTTGCACTTCATCAGTTTATTTATTCATGTGTGTATATATTTATATCATGGTATATGGACACACTTATCTGTTCTATAGTAAATGCCTATTATGTTCTGTGTGCTGAAGCAAAGCAAGAATTTCATTGTCCTATACAGGGACACATGACAATAAACTCACTTGAACTTGAACTTGAACTTGAGAGTGACAGACAAGTAGATAGAGGGGCAAAGTTCCTCGACACAGGGGCAAATAGAACATGTTGTTTTGTGCGACAATTTTATTCAACTCTTCTGTGCGCGCATTGGCGTTTTAATTTCCTCTTCACTTTACTGACGTCTGTTGAGTCAGTAAATTAGATATTTCTAAAAATACTGTTCTGTGCACAGTTCGAAGATGTTGGAAGTTAATTCTGGCAACAGATACAATGTTCAAGCTGTGCATGGCCAAAAGGTAGAAGCACCCACAGAGCAACTTCTTCCACCACCTGTCTCCAAATGTCTTTGCATGTGCTCTGCAGCAGTCCCCTTATATAACAGAATGAGTAATAGGAAGCTGGTCCAGATCGGATCAGCTCACCAGCATATTGTAATATCTCATTACCGTGTCGGAGGCATTTCCTGTCAAAGATGTTGCCCTTCAGGTGAAATAATAAACCAAGGTCATCAGGGAGTTTATTGAAATAATGATTTGGAATCCTGTTCGCCTCTCCTCTGGGATGTAATTTAGCACCAGTCCAGTTTGACAGAATTAAACTTTGCTATGATGACTGCTCCGTGCCCTGAGCTAAATCAATGTGGTCAATCTCAGCTAGCTCCTAGTGTGAGTAAGTTTATAGTCTCAACCTGCCCATAATTTAGCACAAATTAGGCTTTGTTACTTTCTCGATAATATTGTGATTCATGACATAAGATAGTAATGCTCTTGTGCAGTAAAGGAATTTCCTTGGCAACTTGATAGTTATTGAATATTAATTGAGCTTTGAACAAAATTAAATTTGTGCACATGCACAAATTCCAAACTTACACCAGAAATACTTGTTGTTCTGTACAGATCGTTCAACCTTTCCCCGGAAAATCTGCTATTCTCATGTTTGTTCTAAAGGTCCAATTATTTAGGGTAAGAGAGAAAGGTCTGAAGAATGGTCCCGACGTTAAAACGTCACTTAAAACTTCTCTCCAGAGATGCTGCCTGTCCCGCCAAGTTACTCCAGCATATTCTTTCTATTTAAAGGATGATAATGGTCTAATTTGGAATGGTGGAATGGTGGAATTTGGAACAGCGGACAGAGTTTTGGAGTGAAGGGCAATGGATACATGGGAGGTCAGAAAAAAACATATTTTGAGCAGAGTTGCAGCTCTCTGACTATTCGTGGTGGAAACAAGGGCTCTCAAAGTTGGTGCTGGAGAAAAAGTAATTTACAGGGCAATTGGGAGGGATAGAAGATTGGAATTAGATAAATTGGAGCTAGCATGGGCTTGATGGGCTGAACGGTCGGCTTTTGATGGATCTATGATTCTGTGATGCTAATTTGAAGTATTAAAATTGGTTATTTATGAATTTATTGCCCATTGTTAGGGTCAGTCATTGAGTACTGATGATAATTCATCATCATTTAGTATGTTGCAAACATTAAAAAGCGTTCTATAACAGCTTTGAATAATGGTTATATCTGCTTTTTGATTGTGAATGACTTTATATATTTGAAATAAAGGCTATAGCGCAAGGCTGTTGCACAATGAATTCAAAAAATGTCACGGATGTGACAATGTATTAATCACATAAAATGTATTAAACTGCAAAAGGCTTATTTATATACAGTACCAGGGGACATTTCCTGCAAAAGGAATATTACCATTGATGAGGCTGGATACAAGACATCTGAGATGCTTACTGTGAGATTAAAACTGCAATATCTCTTTTAAAGAAGATGATTCTGGTTCAGTTTTCTAGTGTGAAATTCAATCAGTCATTTTATTGTCTTTATTTTAGCTTCAGTCGACTGAAGTCAGTGCAAAGATTGAATAATTTTGAAAATGATAGGGTTGCAATTAAAGAATAGAATTCAGATATGAATGTGCAATTATTGTGTTTGGGATTTTCAAATTATCTAATAATGATTAGTGAAATTATTATCTGCAAGTTGAACAAAATATACAGTAAAGAGCAAAGCTCAACGTATATTAACTTAAAATTTAATATATTTTGCCTGGCAAATAAAATAATATACCTGCTAGGGAAAGAAAAATCTCAAATAGGTATTCTTTGCCACATGTACATTAGGTTTGGTGATATCTATCATATTGGAATTGAAGTTACAATAAATAGGTTAGTGGGCTTATGTGGAGATCACAAAGTTTATGGAGCTTCACAATTAGTTAGATATTAATTATTACTAGACTAAGTGGGACCCGTTGGGTCCCAGCATCACACGGGAGGGCTGGTCATCCAACGCAATATTCCACCTCTCCACCAATTCTAATATTGGTGGCCAGTTGGGGGGAGGCTTTCTGGAGCGCTAGTATGGGTGTTATGGGCTGAAGCGACTGGTTTCCAGAGGGCTAGCATGCAAATTGTGCGCCAAATGGATTCTTGGGCTGGCGTCTCAGTCAATCAAGCCTGTTGTGCTGGCAACTCACTCACTCACGGCTGGTGGGCTGGTAGTTGACTCACGGCTAATCCTTGAAATTCTATTTCAAGCAGGGTATAAGGCCACCAAATTCAAGTGCAGTTTCTTACCACTTCTAGCAGGGTGCAAGGCCACCAAATTCAAGTGCAGTTTCATGCCATTTGAAGTAGGGTGCAAAGCCACTAAAGTCAGCGAGTCGTGACCTCTCCCTCCTCCATCTTGCAGAGACTGAGCCACACCCACATTTCCGGGTTTTATAACCCCTCCCCTCCCCCGACCGGAAAAGGTGTGGCTTTCATGGAGTGATTGACAGGAGAGAGATTCTCAACATTTAAAAAAAAACTAATAACACTTTTATTTCTCATTGATGGGAAGAATTCTCTGCACCTGCTCAGCGGAGGGGGACTGAGTAAGATGGCCAAAAATCACAGCCGTATGTGGTAGCGTTTTATCTAAAATCAATATACAATGCAAACATGAAGTGCATTTACAGTAGTGCCTTTTAACTTCAAGCCAAAGCACCCAAGCCACCATTTGCAGTAAGTAGTGCCTTTCAACTTCATGCCACCATTTGCAGCAAGTAGTGCCTTTCAACTTCATGCCACCATTTGCAGTAAGTGGTGTATTTCAACTTCAAGCCACACCCAAGCCACACCCAAGCCATCATTTGCAGAAAGTAGTGCCTTTCAACTTCAAGCCATTGCATCCAAGCCACCATTTGCAGTAAGTGGTGTCTTTCAACTTCAAGCCACACCCAAGCCACACCCAAGCCATCATTTGCAGGAAGTAGTGCCTTTCAAATTTAAAGCTCCCGCCGCCATTTGCAGTAAGTAGTGCATTTCAACTTCATGCCACCATTTGCAGTAAGTAGTGCCTTTCAACTTCATGCTACCATTAGCAGTAAATAGTGCCTTTCAACTTCAAGCCAATGCACCCAAGCCACCATTTGCAGTAAGTAGTGCCTGTCAACCTCATGCCACCATTTGTAGTAAGTAGTGTCTTTCAACTTCAAGCCACAATTTGCAGTAATAGTGCCTTTTCTACTTAAAGCCAAAGCACCCAAGCCACAATTTGCAGTAAGTAGTGTCTTTCAACTTCAAGCCACACCCAAGCCACAATTTGCAGTAAGTAGTGCCTTTCAATTTCAAGTCAAAGCTCCCAAGCCACCATTTGCAGTAAATAGTGCCTTTCAACTTCAAGCCAAAGCAACCAAGCCACCATTTGCAGTAATAGTGCCTTTCAACTTCAAACCAAAGCTCCCAAGCCACCATTTGCAGTATGTAGTGCTTTCAACTTCAAGCCAAAGCACCCAAGCCACCATTTGCAGTAACTACTGCCTTTCAACTGCAAACCAAAGCACCCAAGCCACCATTTGCAGTAACTACTGCCTTTCAACTGCAAACCAAAGCACCCAAGCCACCATTTGCAGTAAGTAGTGCCTTTCAATTTCAAGACACACCCAAGCCAAGCCAAGCCAACCAGGGGGGGGGGGGGGGTGGAGGAGGAGGGAGGGAGGGCTTTCTGGAGTGCTAATATGAACCATTTTATAACCAATAGACATTTTTTTGCAAGCTGTAGAACCAATAGACATTTTTTGCAAGCTTTAGAGCCAATAGACATTTTTTTGCAAGCTTAGAACCAATAGAGACATTTTTGCCAGCTTTAGAACCAATAGACATATTTTTGCCAGCTTTAGAACCAATAGACATAGTTTGCCAGCTTCAGAACCAATAGACATATTTTTGCAAGCTTAGAACCAATAGAGACATTTTTTGCAAGCTTTAGAACCAATAGACATTTTTTACAAGCTTTAGAACCAATAGAGACACTTTTCGCAAGCTTTAGAACCAATAGACATTTTTTTTGCAAGCTTTAGAACCAATGGATATTTTTTTGCAAGCTTTAGAACCAATAGATATTTTTTTGCAAGCTTTAGAACCAATAGACATTTTTTTGCAAGCTTTAGAACCAATAGACATTTTTTGCAAGCTTTAGAACCAATAGACATTTTTTTTGCAATCTTTAGAACCAATAGACATTTTATGCAAGCTTTAGAACCAATAGACACATTCTGCAAGCATTTTAGAACCACTAAGGGCACTTACATTTGAGTAGACACGTGTTCAGTGTTATTCACAGCTCAGAGAAACATGACCCTCTGCCTTCCTCCATCTTGAAGAGTGAGTGAGGCACACCACTTCCTTGTTTTATAGTCCCTCCCCCCTGCCGCCAGCAGGGGCAGCAGAGAGAATGGGGAATTTTGTATAAACATTAATATCTCTGTCATTTTTAATCGACGGGAAAAATCCTCGGCACACATGTGGCGGAGTGGGGCTCTGAGCAAGGTGGCCAAAAATGACGGCCGTAGGTGGCAGCGTTCTCTCGGAAATCGCAGCACAGATGGCCAAAACCGGTCAAGAACAGACTTTTAGTAATATAGATGTTATGCTCCACTTTCATTCAGTAAATGGGCGGCAAGGTGTTGCAGCAGTAGAGTTGCTGCCTTACAGCGTTTACAGTGCCCGAGGACTCGGGTTTGATCCCGACTGCAGGTCCTGTCTGTAGAGAGTTTGTACGTTCTCCCCATGGCTTGTGTGGGTTTTCTCTGAGGTCTTTTGGTTTCTTCCCACAATCCAAAGACGTACCGGTTTGTAGGTTAATTAGCTTGGTATAAATGTAAATTGTCCCTAGCACATTAGGATAGTGTTCATGTGCAGGGATCGCTGGTCGGCGTGGACTCGGTGGGCCGAAGGGCCTGTTTCTGCAATGTATCTCTATGCTAGATTAAACTAAACTAATCTAGTTAAGCCTAGAGGCAGATACAGTACATTATATCTGGAACCATTAGAGGTTCAGCTGCTGAACTAAGTAAGTTGATTTCAGCCGGGTAAATATTAGGGATGCTTTAATATCATCAATGCCTTAGATTAAAGAGAGGAAAATAAGTCAGTGTCTGCGTAACTGGTTGCTACTCAGTAATCCCTGCTCTAGGTCATAGTCATACAGCACCGAAACAGGGCCTGTCCCACTGTACGAGGTAATTCAAGAGTTTTCCCGAGTTTGCCCCTGATGGATGTCTCGTAGAGGCTCGTACGAGTAATGGTAGGTACTCGGGAAATCTGGTAAACTCGTGAAATGTTTTCAACACTGTGAAAAATGTCCACGAGTAAAAAAATACTCGTGATGAAAAAATGTGTTACTTTTTACTCGTACGAGCCACTACGAGACATTCTCCGAGACAAACTACTACGGACCCGCTACGACATTCTCCGAGTTCGAATCAGGGGAAAACTCGGGAGAACTCTTGAATCACCTCATAGAGTGGGACAGGCCCTTTAGGCTCAGGTTACCCATGCCAACCAAGATGTTCCATCTACACTAGTCCCACATAGTCTGAGTGTTATACCTGTGTAACATGATGTTGAATATAATTTTATTGTATACCTCGACAACCAGGTAAATGTCCAATATTTACTGTGACTGTAATGAAAACAAGAAAGATGATGGCAAGCAGAGAGTTGTGCTCTAGAATAGGACAATTGAACAGCAGCAGCATGAAAGACAATAAAAAATACATTTATTCCATTCACTTGTGTTATTGTTACGTAATCCAGAAGAGTTATTGGTGTTTCTCGCAGCATCTGTACTTACATTGTTTACAAACTCGGTAATGAATAATTTAATGCTAAATCCATGTTTGTCAAAACCACCCCGAGCTACCTTAATGCTCGATTATGCAGCCTGGTTACTCTAATGAGTAGCATGAGCTAGGAAAACTCTGCAAATCCACCAATGTTTAACTAAAAGGGACTTGAGAACATCTTACTATGAGCGCAAACATAAGATTTCTGCACTTAAATGAAGATGTCTATAGCTTCTGAAAAAAAAAGTGTTCCAACCTTTATATACCGGCCAACATGTCCCACCTGCCTGCATTTGGCCCATATCCCTCTGAACCAGTCCTATCCATGTACCCGTCTAAATGTTTCTGAAATGCTGTGACAGTATGTGCAAATACGTATGAATTTGTGAGCAACTGATAAAGTACGTATCACCTGAACACCTTCATTCAATGGCTGACAATGTGGACTCCATCCTGTGAGTTGTGCGCAAGAATGAACATGGTGCATGTCTGTTCTCTGAATAGGATGCCCTTTAGATGGAGATGCATGGAACTGCAGATGGTGATGCTCTTTAGATCGCTAAGACACTATGTTCCTGGGATAGTAATGCACAACACCTGATAAGAGATTTTGACTCATATCAAATGTAATGCCACTGTTTAAGAAGGGAGTGAAGCAAAATAATGGAAATTATAGGCTGGTTAGCCTGACTTGAGTGGTTGGTAAGAGATGAGTGTCCATTATTAAGGATAAGGTTTCTGCATACATGGGTGTGCTTGATAACATAGGTCAAAGTCACCATGGATTGTTAAGGAGCGTTCTTAACTGACAAATCTGTTGGAATTCTTTGAGGAAGTAACCATACAATACGATAGAAGTTTATTGATCAGGAAACTGATCTGCCAACAGTCATAAAAATACAAAATACATGTAACATGAAATTAAAGTGATAAGGGAGAGGCTTGGGGGATTGCAAAGACTGGGGAGGGAGGTGGGGGGGGAGGGGGGGGGTGGGGGGTGGGGGGTGGGGGGGGGGGGTGTCAGTCTCAGTCTACCCCAGGGCAGAAGGGGGAGGAATTGTAACAAGCAGGATAGACCAAAGGAGAGTCAGTGGATATTGTTTATTTGGATTTTCAGAAGGCCTTTGGTAAGGTGCCGCATGTGAGGCTGCTAAAGCGAAGAGCCCATGGTATTAGACGCAAGCTACGCGCATGGATAGAAGATTGACGGCCTGGCAGAGAGTGGGACTAAAGGGGTTTATTCTGGTTGATGGCCAGTGACTAGTGGTGTTCTGCAGGGGTCAGTGTTGCATCCGCTACAATTCACGTTATATGTTAATGATCTGGATTATGGAAATAATGGCTTTGTGGCCACGTTTGTGGATGCTACAAAGGTAGGTGGAGGGGCAGGTAGTGTTGAGAAGGCAGGGAGTCTACACAAGGACTTGGACAGGTTGGGAAAGTGGGCAGAGAATTGTCAAATGTAATATTGTATACCAAAGTATATTCTCATGCACTTTGGTAGAAGGAATAAAGGCATTGACTATTTTCTAAATGTGGCGAGGTTTCAGAAATTGGAGGTGCAAAGGAACTTGGGAATGCTGGTGCAGGATTCCCTAAAGATTAATTTGCAGGTTGCATCCGTAGTAAGGAAGACAAATGCAATGTTAGCATACATTTCCAGAGCACTGGTATACACTGTAAAAGCAAGGATGTGATGCTGAGATTTTATAAGGCACTGGCCAGACTGCATTTGGAGTATTGTGAGCAGTTTTAGACCCCATATTTGAGGAAGGACATGCTGGTGTTGGAGAGGGTCCAAAAACGATCCAAGGGTTGATTAAGTTAATAGACACAAAAAGCTGGGTCTATTCAGAAAGGTCTCGACCCAAAACGTCACCTATTCCTTTTCTCCAGAGAGAAACGAGCTGATTTACCCCAGCATTTTGTGTCTATCTTTGGTTTAAACTAGCATCTGCAGTTCCTTCTTACATGCTTGATTAAGTTAATGTATGAGGAGTATTTGGAATGGTCATTGGGTATTTTTAACGTGGAGATTGATAGGTTTTTAATTATTATGGGTAGCAAAAGTTTTGGGGAAAAGGCAGGAGATTGGGGTTGAGAGAGAAAAATGGATCAGCCATGATCGAGTGGCGGAGCAGACTCGATGGACCGAATAGCCTAATTCTGCTCTGTCTTATGAACATATGAACAACCAACTCTGTGTAACATATAGACACAAGAGACTGCGGATAAAGAAATCAGGAGAAAATAACCTGTGACCTGCTGAGTTCCACTGATAGTTTATATCTTGCTCGATATAAATTCTTTAATGATGTTTCACTTATTTTACTGCGAGTGAAGACCTTCTGCGATGATTGGAATATTTTTGGGAGAAATTCATCTTTTGTGATGTGTGTCATGAGTTAACCTCCACGACTGACACTTCATTCCATCAAATTCAGGAGTGAAATACAATGTAGCACAGAAGGCATTAAATGAATTCACATTGTCACTTTGCTTATTGGTTATCTAAAAACTGACTAAAATGATCTGGAAAGTTTCAGGCATCGTAGTGCGGAAAGATCTGTGGATAGAGACAGGCTCCCTGTCAAATGTGCTAAACATGCTCGGTCACAATGTGGGCATGTTCTATTGAAGTTAGTGAAACTTCAGCAGCAGAGTTCAGTACACAAACAATGCCAAAATTAGGGCATTCAACAGTGGACAAGGCTTAGCCCTGATATCAGTCCTGGCTTTAACTTGGATTTTGTCTGCTCCAATCTCTCTTCAATGCATGCCGCTGTGCAAGATGCATTCACAAGCTAGATATTGCTAGAATCTGCAGCTTTACTATGCAAATACAAGCCAATAATGGTGTTAAATCTAACAATACACCTTTCATTGACGACAGTTAACTCTAAACTGACAACAGTGTACGATGCCAGAATGTATAAAATTCTGGCACATTCTGGGAATATCATTGGGTTCTCAAAGGCACACATGCAGATGGCAATATTCATGATTTGTGTTATTCCTATGGACAATTCTTTATTTGTACCCATGTGGAATTCAGATCTGCTGAGCTCTGATTATCCAATTTATTCTTCTGGTGTATAATGAGACCAACTGCAGACTGTAAGCCAGTCCGACGGGACTGAACAGCATAGTAATCTTGCAGCAGTATTACATTGGGTTGTCAGGTAGAAGGATCTTCAGTAAAATAGGCTGTTCCCTTATTGAGTAGTGTTTATTTCTTGTCAAGGAATAGTTCATTTGAGTTTAAAAATATATTGTTGGCTGCTGGTGGCAGTCTACGATTGATAACTAACTCATCATAAGAAATGTATTGGCTTTCTGATTATCAAATAAGACCACTTTCTGGGACAAAGCTTGTAATCAGTCTGCAGAACACTAGGGAAATAATCTCTCCTGGTTAGATTGTCCAGTTACTTATTTTTGATTGAAAGGTAGTTCACGATGGTATTTGCCATTTCCTTGATTAATTCACTGTTGGTAGTTTTTATTTTTTTAATCAAGTGGAAGCCCAGGAAATGTTTTTTTTACCAAATCCCACTTGTCAAGGTCTGTATTTCAGCTGGGATATGTTCGGGAGTTCCTCGTTTTCCAAGATTTGATCATGATCCAATTTAATTTGCAGTAAGATTTTAAAATAATTTAATACTGGCTGGAATATCATTCATCAGTGTGTTGCTGGTGCCAGATTTTAGATTGGGCCATGATTGGGGTGGATGGTGGGGATGAACAAGCACATTTGATGATCTTAGCTTTAATAGTCAAGCTTATTAAAAGAACATTAATGGATTTACCGTCTAATAAGTTGAACATAAGGACGTCTTCTTGCAGTAAACAGTCTTTGGAGAGGCTAGACCTGGAGTATAATGGGCAGGTTTTGCCTGTTTACTGTTGTATAGTGAAGGGTATACTTACCATAGAAAGAATATGGTGAAGGTTTACCACACTGATTCCACTGAGGGTGGGGGTGTTGCATGTAGAAAACTTAAGGGCCTGTCCCACTTGCCGATGATATCCATGACTGCAGGCGTTATATCAGGGTCGCCAAAAGAATTTGAACATTTCAAAATTCAGTGGTGACAAAAAAAATGTTGCGACACTTGAAAAAACACCGCGTGTCAATACGTCATGACGCCGCATCACCGCCGCGTCACCGCCGCGTCACCGCCGCGTCACCGCCGCGTCACCGCCGCGTCACGGCACAAATTGTTCGGTGACTTGATATGTCAGTCAATGATGCCGGCAGTCGCCGAAAAAATCGCCGTGGAACAGGCCCTTTAGAAGACTGCGAGTGTGTAGGAAGGAACAGCAGATGCTGGTTTGAATCAAAGATAAACACAAAGTGCTGGAGTAACTCAGCAGGACAGGCAGCATCTCTGGAGAGAAGGAATGGGTGACGTTTCGAATCGAGACCCTTCTTCAGACTGACACATGTCACAACTACACTGGTTATAAGACTGAGAGGTGTTTTACAAAATCTTGGCAGCACTAGGCAGACTTGTCCAATCTGGACATGGGTCATAGATACAGTCGTAGAGTGATACGGTGTGGAAGCAGGCCCTTCGGCCCAACTTGCCCACATGTCCCAGTTACACTAGTTCCACCTGCTTGGGTTTGGTCCATATCCCTCCAAACTTGTCCTATCCATGCATCTGTCGAACTATTTCTTAAATGCTGGGAAAGTCCCTGCCTAAATTACCTCCTCTGGCAGCTTGTTCCATACACCCACCACGCTTTGTGTGAAAAAGCTACCACTCCTATTTTACTTGACTACGTGAAGAGCCCGCCAGCCCGCATGAGCGTCATATCATCTAATACATGGCGCAATGACTGGCTGGCAGGCGCGCTGCTCCTCCAGCGGTAAGTTTTCAAACCCTGCAGGTAAGATTCAAACTTATTTTCAGGTTGTGCTTTACTTGCAGGAAGCTCTTTTATAGAGTTCCTGCTGACGGTCTGGGGTCGAAATCCTGACGGGAAAACCCGGCTATGGAGACCGTGCAGAATCCCGGCTCCACGAGGGAAACCCGGCTCGGGGAAACCGGCTACGGAGACCGGGGGAATCCCGGCTCCACGGGTGAACCCGGCTAGGTGAAAACCCGGCTACGGAAACCGCGGGAATCCCGGCTCCATGGGTGAACCCGGCTAGGTGAAAACCCGGCTACGGAAACCGCGGGAATCCCGGCTCCATGGGGGAAACCTGGCTTGAGGAGAAAACCCGGCTACGGAAACTGCAGGGAATCCCGGCTACGGGGACCGCGGAAAATCCCAGCTGCGAGACCGCAGGAAACCCGGCTACGGGGACCGTGGGAAGACACAAGACCGTGGGGAAACCCGGCTCAGGGAAACCCGGCTACGGGAACCATGGGAAGACACGGCTATGGGCTGCAGAAGTGCGGGCAGCCGGCGGCGGTAGTCGCTGACAGTGTGGTCAGCGACTTCAGACTCCGGCAGCCCCGAGAGGTTGTGCAGCCAAAACAGAGTCTGAGAGGCCTGGACTGAGACAAGTCAGGCCAGGAGGGTTCCCCTCCGACATGGGTACGTCCTCGGACGTTTTTACCCAGATGGAGCATGGATAGCGTCCGCAGGGCGTTCATCCCACTGAGGTGATGCTTCATCCTGATATGGTCATTGGACATTGCCAGACCAAGGGTACAAGCTTTGTAAACATCAGTCACCTCACGTCACATAGTACCGGCAGTGAACAACGCTATCTGGGGAGACTATGGATGGCGGGCTATCGGATGTCCAGCAGGATGCCCTGGCGTTGATGTGCAATGCACACTTCGGAAAAACTGCTTTCAGAAGAACGCCATCAGACCTATCTTAAAAATCCCAATTTTGCAGGCTTATGTAAGCCCAGCAATGTCCAGCCGCCAAATCTTCTCCTCGGGAAAGACCAAGCCAAACAGGTAAAAAACCTGGATGAGGAAGACACCATTTCGGCGACAACACCCCTACGCCTCCATCGGCGGTAAGCGGTTCATTGAAGCTGGTGGCAGCTTGTAAGCTGATTCTCTGGGCAGTGGACTTTCAGGCCAAGGCCCAAGCCAGGCCTCAGGGAAAATGTGCAATCCATGCATCCCAGCAGTCCTATCCTCCACATCAAGGACGAAAATGAAACCCGCATCAGGGGCCTTTGTGCTTACCATAAGACCACCGGTAACCATGGAGATAGGTGGGTCTGGTTATTTCCGAAACATGGGGTGTGTGGAACAGTTACAAGTTGGTATAGATTACACTTGTTTTTGCACGAATGACGACGGATAACTTCAGATCCGTTTATAACTGACAAGATGACATCAGATCAGTTTATACTGCACGGTATACAAGGGTTCCAAATGGGGTCACACATCTACAACAGTACATTAGGTCACCTGGAGCCTTAGAGGCTCTGAACTAGCATTGTTTGTTGGTTACAAAACACCTTATACGTAGGTATCAGTATAGACTATCCCCAGGTGATTAAAACGGGGTTTGGCTTGTGCTGGAGTGAACACTGATGTTTTCAAATCTCACTCCACCAGGGCTGCAACAACATCAGCAGCGAGGGTTATGGATGTTTTGCTGGACCACATCCTAGTGGCTGCAGGATGGTCAAACAAGCGAATTTACAAATGTTTTATAACAAACCCATTGCCAGACCGAGGGTATTTGCCAACTCTATTTTAAGTTCTGTTTTATTATTCCTCCTGGATGAGTGGGATTACTATGATCATCATTTCATCATTAAAAAGCATCAGCATGTTTAAATCTATGACATGCCTTATTAAATTTCACTCATCCTTGGTCAACTGATGCAGTGTGTGACGCATGGACTCGTGTCCACGGCATGAAATCACAGAGCTTTGAAATCTTCACGTAGTCACTCACGTGACTCCGAAGTAAAATAGTAAGATTAAACGAGAACTTACCAGTTTGAAGTTTGATCTTTATTTTATGAGGAGTTACGATGAGGGATTATGTGCCCTCCACTCCCAACCCTCTCTCATAATGATCACTTGGCAGTTCTAGTTCTCTCCAATCTTACTATGTTCAGTTCAACAACTGTTATCTGTGACTTCACACCACTGCTTTGAAGATTGCCGCACATGCGTGCTGGCGGGCTCTTCACGTAATCCCTCATCGTAACTCCTCATAAAATAAAGATCAAACTTCAAACTGATAAGTTCTCGTTTAATCTTACTATTAAATCTTTTCACCTTCACCTTAAAGAATTGTGACTTTTTGAAATAAGACACTCGGATGCTGAAGGCTGGTTGAAATATAAATCTTTATTGGTAAAGAGAAACAGATATTCTCTTGGGGACTGTCATGATATAATTCCCAAACTCAAAGTACATTGGGTTTATACATGTTTTAAACACAATAATAAACATTTAACTACAGTTTCAATGGCACACACAGGCGACAGTAAACAATTAATTACACGTTTGATGGCTTTTATTATCAACTAAGCGTTAACATTTTAATTGTTGGCAAGTCACTTTGCAGAATCACATATTTACAATGGGGACATAAAGTAATTGACAAAACAATTCTGAATATTCAGACATCTTTTCTGGGACACAATAATTAGACAATAGACAATAGACAATAGGTGCAGGAGTAGGCCATTCGGCCCTTCGAGCCAGTACCACCATTCAATGTGATCATGGCTGATCATCCCTAATCAGTAACCCGTTCCTTCCTTCTCCCCATATCCCCTGACTCCGCTATCTTTAAGAGCCCTATCTAGCTCTCTCTTGAAAGTATCCAGAGAACCGGCCTCCACTGCCCTCTGGGGCAGAATCAATGAACTAAATCAAATGGACTGAATGGACTGAATCAAATCAATGGACTAAAAGCTTTTGCAGACAGGGAACCCTGACACCCAACAATATTGCGTAGGAAGGAATTGCAGATGCTGGTTTACATTGAAGATAGACACAAAATGCTGGAGTAACTCAGCGGAACAGGCAGCATCTCTGGATAGAAGGAATGGGTGACGTTTCGGGTCGAGACCCTTCTTCACACTGGGAGTCAGGGGGGAAGGAGACACAGAGATAAGGACGTGTATGTCAGGTGTGAAAACGAGACATCAAAAGGGGATGAGGATTAAGGTAAATGTAGAATAGATCATTGTTATCTAGGAGAAGGTTCTCCCATCCAAGAATACTGTGGTGAGAGTTATACCACTTCCCCAATTATTGAGAGACAAACGTGCCTGTGGCCAGTCTTTATTAGTCAAGTGACAAAATTAATCTGATCTGGAAGCATCCTTTATCGCCATCACAATGGTGTGAACTAATTTAAGACGAAGATTTCTGGTTTGATGTAGGCTAATTAATATACTAATTTGTCTTAGTAGACAGTCTGTCTGTTTGCAAAGCTGTCCTGTTCATTTAAAACTGATTGCTGCCTTCAATGTACATTAGTACAGATATTCTGAATGGTTCTTGTTTTGAATTAATTGCTCCTACTTCCATATGATTTTATAACCCCTGAATAATCCCTAACAATGGGAAAAATATTTAACCTGTCTGGAATGAGGTGCAACAATCAGATTAGACAACAGATAATAGTCAATAGACAATAGACAATAGGTGCAGGAGTAGGCCATTCGGCCCTTCGAGCCAGCACCGCCATTAAATGTGATCATGGCTGATCATCCCCAATCAGTACCCTGTTCCTGCCTCCTCCCCATATCCCCTGACTCCGCTATTTTTAAGAGCCCTATCTAGCTCTCTCTTGAAAGCATCCAGCTTTCTCCACCTCCCTCTGAGGTAGAGAATTCCACAGACTCACCACTCTCTGTGAGAAAAAGTGTTTCCTCGTCTCCGTTCTAAATGGCTTACTCCTTATTCTTAAACTGTGGCCCCTGGTTCTGGTCTCCCCCAACATCGGGAACATGTTTCCTGCCTCTAGCGTGTCCAAACCCTTAACAATCTTATGTTTCAATGAGATACCCTCTCATCCTTCTAAACTCCAGAGTGTACCAGCCCAGCTGCTTCATTCTCTCAACATATGACAGACCCGCCATCCCAGGAATTAACCGTGTAAACCTACGCTGCACTCCCTTAATAGCAAGAATGTCCTTCCTCAAATTAGGGGACCAAAACTGCACACAATACTCCAGGTGTGCTCTCACTAGGGCTCTGTACAACTGCAGAAGGACCTCTTTGCTCCTATATTCGATTCCTCGTGTTATAAATGCCAACATGCCATTCGCTTTCTTCACTGCCTCCTGTACCTGCATGCTTACTTTCATAGACTGATGTACAAGGACCCCCAGATCCCGTTGTACTTCCCCTTTTCCCAACTTGATGCCATTTAGATAGTAATCAGCCTTCCTGTTTTTGCTACCAAAGTGGATAACCTCACATTTATCCGCATTAAACTTCATCTGCCATGCATCTACCCACTCCCCCAACCTGTCCGTCACCCTGCATTCTCATAGCATCCTCCTCACAGTTCACACTGCCACCCAGCTTTGTGTCATCTGAAAATTTGCTAATGTTACTTTGAATCCCTTCATCCAAATCATATATTGTAAATAGCTGCGGGTTCCAGCACCAAGCCTTGCGGTACCCCACTACTCACTGCCTGCCATTCTGAAAGGGACACGTTAATCCCTACTCTTTGTTTCCTGTCTGCCAACCACATCTCTATCCATGTCAGCACTCTACCCCCAATACCATGTGCCCTAGTTTTGCCCACTAATCTCCTATGTGGGACCTTATCAAATGCTTTCTGAAAGTCCAGGTACACTACATCCGCTGGCTCTCCCTTGTCCATTTTCCTAGTTACATCTTCAAATTAAGGGGAAGATATTTAAAATGGAGATATTGCCTGAGCCTGGGTAGTGAATCAGTGGAATTCTTTGCCACGGAAGGCTGTGGCCAAGTCAACGGATATTTTTAATCCGTTGACAAACCGCAAGAGCCGGAAACATGTGAGATGGACCGACACCATGCCGAGACGTTAGGACAGGAGACAGGGCGCCGACCCTCTCCCGCAATCGGACCAACATGGATGACGGCGACTCCTGGGGGCCACCAGTGGTTGGGATAAACTCCTCGGGCACGGTTAGTGGAACGCCTTAAACCAACTCGGCTGATGATGCCTGCAAGTCCTCCTTTGGGGTGGTGCGAATCCCCAGCAGGACCCACGGCAACTCGGTGAGGCGAGACTTCAAAGCGTCCTTAAGCCGGCGGTTGAAAAGTTCCACCAACCCATTCGACAGGGGGTGATAGGCCGTCGAGTGGTGGAGCAGAGCCCCCAACAGGCGGGCCATTATGGACCACAGCTCCGACGTGAATTGGGCACCCCGGATGGATGAGATGTCCAGCGGCACACCGAAACGGGCAACCCAATAGGCCACCAGGGCACTCGCGCATGACATGGTCGAGATGTCGACAAGCGGGATGGCCTCCGGTCACCGGGTGAAACGGTCCACCACTGTAAGCATGTGTGAAATGGAGGAAGCGGCCCTACGATATTCACGTGGACGTGGTCGAAACGTTGGCGAGGCACCGCAAAGTTTTGATCTGGCGCCCGGACGTGCCGCTGAACCTTCGATGTTTGTCAGGAAATGCACGTCCGGGCACAATGACTGGCCTGCTTCCGCAATCCATGCCATACGAATCTTGCAGCAACCAACGCCGCCATCGCCCAGATGGATGGGTGGGTTAAACCATGACTGGCGTTGAAAACCCGACGACGCCAGGCCACCGGAACAATAGGCCACGGCTGCCTCGTGGAGTCGTCACACAGGGCGGTGATGCCAGCGGAACCCAAAGGCACGTCCTCGAGCACCAGCCCTGTGATGGCAGTTCGGTATGCCCTCATCTCCTCGTCCGCTAGCTGTGCCGCTGCCAAAGCGGAGTAATCCACGTCGAGAACAGCCATAATAGCCAGACGGGACAAGACGTTCGTGACCAGGTTACTTTTCCCGGCTATGTGGCGGATGTCTGACATGAACTCGGAGATAGCGGTGAGGTGGCGCTGCTGCTGAGCGGACCAAGGTTCGGCCACCTTGGCAAAGGCGAAATTGAGGGGCTTATGGTCAGTAAATGCAACGAGGTTCCGGCCCAACAGGAAATAACGGAAATGCCCCACCGGGTATAAAGCGAGCAGTTCCCGGTCGAACGTGCTGTATTTATGCTCCGCCAGGTTGAGTTGGCAGCTGAAAAAAGCGAGAGGCCCCAAGTGACCGTCTACAAACTGTCCCAATACACCATCAACTGCAGAATCCGAGGCATCCACAGTTAGTGCTGTGGGGGTGTCGACCAGCGGATGTACCACCATCGTCGCCCGAGCCAATGCTTCTTTCGCCCCCTCGAAGGCCGTCACGGCAAGGTCGGTCCACTGCACGTCCCGCCACTTGCCCGACAACTGGTTAAATTGAGGCTGCAGTATTCTCACCGCCGCCGCCGGCACAAATCAGTGGTAGAACTGTATCATTCCAACTAATTCCTGCAAGCCCCGCACTGTGGAAGGCCGTGGAAACCGGTGGATGGCATCCACCCTGTCTGGTAGAGGCAACGCACCGTGCTACTTCACACGATGGCCCAAGGCGTCGATGGCCCGAAGGTCGAACTGGCACTTATCCGGGTTTAATACCAACCCGAACTCACTCAGGCGCTGACACAACAACTGGAGGTGGGTGCAATGTTCCTGCCGCGAACGACTCGCCACCAGGATGTCATCCAGATAAATGAAGACAAAATCCAGCCCCCGTCCCACAGCGTCCATCAGGCGTTGGAATGCCTGTGCGGCGTTATTAAGGCCGAAGGGCATACGCACAAATTCGAAAAGCCCGAAGGGGGTGATGTTAGCAGAGGGCACATCCTCTGGTCACACTGGAATCTGATTGTACCCCCTGACCAGGTCGATTTTGGAGAAGAATTTAGCTCCAGCCAGATGGGCAGAGAAGTCCTGAATGTGTGGGACGGGGTGCCGGTCTGCAATCGTAGCGTCATTCAGGCGGCGGTAGTCACCACAAGGCCTCCAGCCGGCAGAGACCTTGGGCCAACATGTGCAAAGGGGAGGCCCATGGGCTGTTCCATCGCCGAACAATTACCATTGCTTCCATCTTTTGGAACTCCGCCTTCACAAGCCAGAGTTTGTCGGGGACCAGTCTACGGGCGCGGGCGTGAAGCGGTGGTCCCGAAGTCAGAATGTGATGCTGGACCCCATGCTTCGGGTTAATCAAGTCGAACCGAGGGGTCTGGATAACCGGGTACCCTGCCAAACTTTGTGCATAGATATTGACCACCGTCGCCACTGGGTTACGAACTGGCACAGCAGACGCAGCAGGGCGCAAGGAGATTGCCTCGGGTGTTGAAGCGTGGACAAGGCGCTGTCCCCTCACGTCCACTAGCAGAGATTGCGCCCGGAGAAAATCTGCACCCAACAATGGCTGGGTCACGTCTGCGACTGTAAATGGCCAAGAAAATCTTTGGCCCGAACGCAGGTCCCGTTTGGACCTGAGCGAGCCAGTTCAGCTGGCCCAGCCTTGTCGTCAAGGGCATCCGCCGTCTCGGGTCCAACCTAGTTCGTCCTTACCAGGAAATAAACATTAGTGTCGGGACGTACGTACGAGGTCCAGCTGCCTTGTTCAGCTGCCCATCCGTTTTTGTGCCTCCAGTTCTGAGGGGGGTGATGTGGTGGCATCGGTGGTGGACCATGCACTGTAAATAACCTTCAGCTCTTGGGGGGGGGGGGTCATGTGTCCCGGTGACGAGGTGGGGGTCACGGTGTGGTCATGGGAGCCCCTGGGGAGTATTTAAGGGTTAATCGCATGCGTGGTGAGTGAGGAAAATTAGTGTAGTAATAAAGAACAAGAATTTTGGACAAACTACATGTATGCCTCGATCTTTAACGGACAACTCCGCGTCCGCTACACAAAGATAGATAGATTCCTGGATTGTACGGGTGTCACGGATTATGGGGAGAAGGCAGGAGAATGGAGTTAGGATGGTGAGATAGATCAGCCATGATTGAATGGTGGGGTAGATTTGATGGGCCAAATGGCCTAATTCTACTCCTATCGCTTATGAACATGAACCTGAGAGAACATGCTCTCATCATGCACTATACAGGCCCAGTTGAATATTTTTAAGAATATGACAGATACCTTTCTTGATGCAAGAGACATCCAATGTGAGGAGAGAGCAGGAAATGTTATTTTGACAGATAATTAACTGTAATTATATTACAAGGAGAAAGCTAAAGTCCCTATCGATATCCATTAATATCCTTATGTCTCCCAAAATCCTGGCCTCATATTTCCAGTTAGATCACTCGAACGAAACCTGTTCTTATGAATTCCCGGTTGCCAAACACTTTAACTCCCTTTCCCATTCCCGCACTGACCTCTCTGTCCTGGGCCTCCTTCACTGTCAGAGTGAGGCCAAATGCAAATTGGAGAAACAGAACCTCATATTTCACCTTGGCAACTTACAACCCAGCGACATGAATATTGATTTCTCTAACTTCAAGTAACCCTTGCATCCCCTCTCACTATGTCCCTCCCCCTCCCAAGTTGCTGTACTAGTTTCAAAGTGATCTTGTTGAATCTCATAGTCTGTAAACATAGTCAGCTAACAAGGGCCTGTTTCCTTTATCTTTGTTACTTTTTTGCATATCTTTCATTCATTTGTTCTATATCTCGTTATCACCATCAATATCTCTCATTCCCTTTTCCCCTGACTCGCAGTCTGCAGAAGGGTCTCGACCCGAAACTATTCCTTTTTTCCAGAGACACTTTCTGACCTGCTGAGTTACTCCTGCTTTTTGTTTTTAAACCAGCATCTGCAGTTCCTTCCAACACTTATCATTTCACCTTTAATCTCTGAGGTCCTATCCATGGTTGATTACCTTTTCGTTACTAAAAGATTCCAAAAATGTATGTGGAACTGATGTTAAAATTAGCTACCATCCTCGCATCTAAATCTACCATCCTCGCATCTAAAGTAACAATGACACCTGCAATTTTCTAATCCACAGACGCAATTCCCAAATTCTTACGATTTATTTCACTGACATTGAATTTAATAATTGCCTCCTCCTCACTTGTATTTCATTTCCATTGTAACATTGAGATTTTTATCTTTCAGAATGAAAATGATGTTAATTTAACAACAAAAAAATAATTTTCTTTATATCCAACACAATTTTCGGAGAAATAACTTGAATTGAGTTATGTTCATCACCATCGGTCCTTTCATGAAAAATTACATTGAGGCATTTCTAAAAGGAGAGGAGAGTTTTGCTGTGTCTTTTATCCCACCAGTAATATCACTGAAAAATAATGTTTGATCATGATCACTTTGCTGTTTGTGGGATCTTCCCACCAACAAGCTGCTTCCTGGGTTGCCTGTTATGGTCATGACTATACTTTGTATTTTGCTGGTGAAGAGATTATGACATGTCACATAATTGTAAGTCAATTGTCCCTGCTGTCACCTACCGCTAGTTCCATTGTAGAGGCTCTAGGAACTCAGTAGATGGACACAAGATGAAGAACATGGCAAGTTTGCGCAAAGTTGACCTTGATACCTGTTCATAGTGTCATAAGGTCATAAGGAATACGAGTAGAATTAGGCCAATCGACCTATCAAGTCTACTCCACCATTCAATCATGGCTGGTCTATCTCTTCCTCCTAACCCCATTCTCCTGCCTTCTCCCCATAACCTCTGACACCGGTACCTAATCAAGAATCTAACTATCTCTGCCTTAAAAATATCCACTGGCTTGGCCTCCACAGCCTTCTGTGGCAAAGAATTCCACAGATTCACCACCCTCTGACTAAAGAAATTTCTCCTCATCTCTTTCCTAAAAGAACGCCCTTTAATTCTGAGGCTATGACCTCTAGTCCTAGACTGTCCCACAAGTGGAAACATCCTCTCCACATCCACTCTATCCAATCCTTTCACTATTCTGTATGTTTCAATGAGGTCCTCACTTATTCATCTAAACTCCAGCGAGTGCAGGCCCAGTGCCGACAAATGCTCATCATAGGTTAACCTACTCATTCCTGCGATCATTCTTGTAAACCTCCTCTGGACCCTCTCCAGAGCCAGCACTTCCTTCCTCAGATATGGCGCCCAAAATTGTTCACGATATTCCAAATGCGGCCTTACCAACGCCTTACAGAGCCTCAGTATTACATGTGTAATACATTATGTGTTTGTATACAAGCCCTCTTATGCTAGCATTGCATTTGCTTTCTTTATTACCGATCATTGAGTTTGCTTTCTTTACAACCGTTGTTGCCCGAAGGCACGACATCCCTCAGGCATTTGCACAGTAATGATAAAGCTGCAAGAATAAACTCCATAACATGAGGAGGATTCTTTGCCTGAAGCAGCCCATCAGTCCCGATGGTTGCAAATGGCACACTGAAATATTGTCATCGTCAACAACTCAAATGTACTCATGAGGAATTGTCAGCATATGCAGAGAAATCATTCATCCAAGGATCTCGTTATGGAAATTTATGGGCCGGACACTATCAGAAGTAGTCACCTCTGTGTAGGAAGGAACTGCAGATGTTGGTTTACATTGAAGATAGACACAAAGTACTGGAGTAACGCAGCGGGACAGGCAGCATCTCTGGAGAGAAGGAATGGGTGACGTTTCCAGTCGAGACCCTTCATTGGACCAAGAGTTAGGGGAGAGGGAGAGGGAGATATGGAAGGGTAAGGTGTGAATATGAAACCTCAAAGGGGACAAAGGTCAAGTAAAAAGTAGAATTAATCATTGTTAGCTAGGGGAAGGTGAAAACGAAGCATACAAAGATAAAATTTAATCAGGAGGACACAGTCAGACTGGTCAGAGAAATCGGGGAATGGATGGAGAGAGAGGGAAAGCAAGGGTCACTCTATTTTCTTTTGCAATTTAACCTGATTTTTCTCCTTCCCAGTTCTAAGGAAGGATCTGAACGTGAAACATTACTTCTAATTCTCATCCCACAGATGCTGTCTGGCCTGCTGAGCTTCTCCTGCATTTTCTGTTCATATCTCCCACCAGTTGGTTAAATTAGATTTCCAGAAAGCGAAAAGTGAAAGATTCAGTGCTGCAATGTCAAGAGTCAAGAATCAAGAGTCTCAAGAAAAACATATGTGATCTGAAATCACCTTATAAACACCAGCAGCAACCCCCCCCCTCCACCCAGTCCAGAGGGGGGAAAAAATAAACTGCTGGAGGCAAATGTGGAGATACGCTTTCAGTTCGGGACCCTTCATCAGTTTCAAGGGTCCTGACTGGAAACGTCATCTGTTCATTTCCCTCCACAGATGCCGGCTGACCCGTTGAGTTCCTCCAGTAAGTTTTTTGCTCAAGATCCCAGCCTATTGTGCCTCCAGTGAGCATCACTCATGGATCTGAGGTCAGTGTCCACCTCCTATCACTTGGATAGACACAAAATGCTGGAGTAACTCAGCCGACAGGCAGCATCTCTGGAGAGAAGGGATGGGTGACGTTTCGGGCCGAGACCCTTCTTCAGATCTGCTGCCTGTCCCACTGAGTTACTCCAGCATTTTGTGTCTATCTTCGGTATAAACCAGCATCTGCAGTTCCTTCCAACACATCCTATCACTTGGACTTCATCTCAATACTGGGAATTCTACAGACACAGAGGAGCGCTTCGATGAAATTGTAAAAAATTATATCTGTAAAACCAGAGGAATGGCCCCTCACTTGTAATAGCTCCATTACAGGTATATCACCACTTAGAATATCCTTGCAGAAATATGGTAGCTTGATGGAGTTTGTCCTTTAGGGGCTCTAGCCTTGACATCAATTAGCATTGGAATGGGTTGGCAGATGCAAGGTATTTAGCCACTTATCACCGAGACCTGCACATTAACAGATTAAATGCAGTATTGTGCACTTAAACGTTTCCAATAGTGTGGCGCCTGAATAATGAGACTGACCTGTGCTGGCATGAATAGGTGCAGTTAATTCACAAATGTGGAGGCAATTGGAGGCTCAGTAGCTCTCCAATATCCATGATTATCATGGTACCACCCATCAAGAGATATGCCCAAAGTCATTAGGAACATTTTGGGTGTATATGAAATGTTATTGTCTGGGATTAGTGTGGCATGGGGGTGGCATGGTGGGCAGAGGGGGTGAGGGGGTAGTGTTGGGGTGAGGGGGCAGTGTAGGTGGGTGGGGTGGTGTGGGCGGTGTGGTTTGGGGGGGATGGGGTGGTGTTGGGAGGGGGATGGGGTGGTGTTGGGGGGGTGGGGTGGTGTGTGGTGCTGGGTGGTGTACAGGGGTGGGGGGAAATGGGGGAGGAGTAAAGGGGGTGTGTGGGTCTGTGCGGGAGGGTGGTGTGTGGGGAGGAGGGGGAAGGGTGTGTGTGGGGGAGGAGGGGGAGGGGGGGAAGGGGGACGGGGAGGGGGGGAAGGAGGTGTGTGGGGGAGGGGGGAAGGGGAGTGTGGGGGAGGAGGGGGAGTGTGGGGGGAGGAGGGGGAGGGGAGGAAGGGGGACTGTGGGGGGATGGGGTGTGTGGGTGGGAGGGCCTCCCACAGCACCTCCCGACTCCACACAGCGGCTTCCCTGACTCCACACACTGGCTTTCCCGACTCCACACAGCAGCTTTCCCTGACTCCACACAGCGGGTTTCCCGATTCCACACAGCTGCTTTCCCAACCCACTCTTGCAGACTCATCAGCACTTGTGGAATCAGCCCCACCTCCGGGACTTTGTTCTCCAGCAGGTGCCGGAAGGGGCGTTACTTTCATGGTGACTGACAGGCGACAAGTCCAATCTGCTAATCTCACGTTTATTTAAACCTTCATAACTTTTGTAATCTTCCACTGATCAGAACAAAACTTGGTGCGCTTGGAGGAGAGGAGAACGGTGAGCAAGGTGGGGAAAAAATCCTAGCGATAAAGGGTACTGTTTTTGTGCAAATTTAAAAATAATCAAAACGGGTCAGGATGAGAGTTTTAGTAATAGTATGGATAGATGATGATGTTCATTGTAAATATTTGATTAGTGTTCAAATTTAAAAATAATCAAAACGGAAGAGGTCAGGATGAGAGTCTTAGTAATAGTATGGATAGATGATGTTCATTTGTAAATATTTGATTAGTGTTCAAATGTAAATAATTTGGTGTACATATAGTGGCTGGTGTACATATGGTGTACATATAGCTGCTAAATTGTATAAGATAATTACAAGCAGTTGAATAAGGGGTGGGAATTAATAAGCTTTGGCTTCTTCCTGCTCCTTTTCGGACACATATAATTTCATTTATTTATAGATATTGTTTATGACACTATAAATATTTTTGTTTTGTTTTTTGTATGCTGTTTCACACTTGCTTTTTATTCTTTTATTCTGTTCGAAATAAATAATAAAATAAATAAATAAATAAATAAATATGAGGATGAGTTACTTGAATGCCATTTGTTGTTGTTGCCATAGAGTAAGAGTTCCCAACCTGGGGTAAATTTTGCCTACCCAGGGGGTAAATTTGTTGATACTGGATTTGTACATATTTTTCTCATTGACTGACTGTGTTTGGTTCTGGCATACCGGTATCTGTTCATCATTAGTTGTTCATAGATAAGTGAAATAACATTGTTATGTGCTATTAAAGTTTCCAGGGGCAAACAGGATAGAAAAGGTTGTGAACTCCTGCCATAGAGAGAGTGACATCATAGAGATTTGAAACACCTAGGAAGCAAAATCGCAGTTATTAATAATTAGGATAGTGAATGCAACTAATTAGCATTTGAGAAAATAATCTTTTACACCTAGGACAGTACAGCATAGTTTTAGTTTTTAGTTTTAGAGATACAGTGCGGAAACAGGCCCTTCGGCCCACCGAGTCCACACTGACCAGCAATCCCTGCACACTTGTGCTATCCTAAACACACGCTCAGGACAATTTACATTTTTACCAAGCCAATTAACCAACAAATCTGTACGTCTTTGGAGTGTGAGAGAAAACCGAAGATCTTGGAGAAAACCCACACAGGTTACGGGGATAACGTACAAACTCCGTAGACAAGCACACATAGTCAGGATCGAACCCGGGTCTCTGGCGGTATCAGGCAATAGATCTACCGTTAGAATCCAGTATATGGAATAAAATTACTCACAAAAACAAGCTAATCAGATATTGGAATTCACAAACAATTACGGTTCTAGTTCCGGACCTGGTTCTGGTTCCGGTGGTTCGTCATTTCAAATGTTTTTGTTTTTTTAGTATGTCCAAAAGTATGTTTTATTGTTTCTCTTCATGTCTTGTGTGGGGGGTGTTGGGGGGGGGGGGGATAGGGGGAAACCGTTTTCAGGCACTTATCAGGCACTGGGACAGAGCCTTCTCCAGGGCAGCTCCCAGGCTCTGGAACTCCCTCCCCCAACTGATCCGCAATTCCGTGTCCCTCACCATCTTCCAGTCCCGCCTCAAGACCCATCTCTTCACCTCTGCCTATCCTTAGCCCCACGTCCTCGTCCCTTTTCATCTGTGCATTAATAGCCTCATACTGTGTTTTGTATTGAATTCTGTCTTTACTTTGTGTACTAGTCCTGTCTCTACTATTTATTTCATTCCCCTTACATGTTTTTCCTCTACATGCTCAATTTTTGTAAGGTGTCCTTGAGACTCTTGAAAGGCGCCCATAAATAAAATGTATTATTATTATTATTATTATTATCTCGACGGAGATGCGACTTTCTTCTTTGTCACTTATTCGCCCCCCTCCTCGTGGCCTTACAGCTGGTTTTGTGCGGCCTTTCCCGGAGTCAAGCCCAGAGCTTCAGCGGCGGCGCAGCGGGGACTTTAATGTCGCGGAGCGGGGCGACCCCTTGCCGGGGGTCACCAGAGAAGCTCTCCGACCGCTGGCCTGCGACCTAAACCATCTTAGAAGCCACGGTCTGTGGAGCTTCTGGCGGCAGGCGTGGAGCGGACCTTCCAGCGTGGAGCGGGCGATCCCTCGCCGGGGGTCGCCGGAGAAGAGCTCCGACCGCCGGCCTGCGGCCTACAACATCTGGAAGCCACGGTCTCCGTTAAGGAGGTGCCCAATTTGGGAGCCCTGGGCCTCAGGGTGTGCTCGACCTGTCCCGATGTCGGCGTTCCGACCACCCCGACCAGAGGGCTTGAATATCTGGCCGACCGTAGCGGTGACTACAAAGGGTCAGGGCCCCAACCACGGGTGAACAAGGGAGGAGGAGGAGGAGGACTGTCTGAACTGTGTTGCCTTCCATCACAATGAAGAATGCTGTGGTGGATGTCTGTGTTGAATTATGTTGTGTATTGTGTCCTTTTTTAATTGTAATGCTGCATGGTAAATTCATTTCACTGCACCTTATGGTGCATGTGACAAATAAATTTAAACCTTTGAACCTTTGAAACGGCAGATCACATTTGATTAATCTAAGTACCATTTTTGACACACTATGGAAAAGGTTGATTTTGCAAATCTTTAGAAGTGATTTCAGTTGGTGCCACATTGAAGTCTTCTATTAGAAATTAAGACACATTTTTGTAAAAGGACACGGAATCAGGCTAGAGATCAAAATTAGTCAAGTAAAGTCTATTTAAAAAGTGCAAGTATCACTTCTTTTGCTAATAGGTTTCACAGTCCACAAATTAACGGTAACGTCCTTTATTTTTATTAGTAGGAAAACATATAACGTGCAAGTGAATTGCAAATTGTTACTTGGAAGAATAAAACCATGTAGCTAAAAATCCCTTGGTAATGCTTACAAATTAATTAAAAAGTTTCAATCTACTCCCTGATTTATTAAAGCTTAACAGACAAATTATTTTTCATTAGGTCAATAAATGAACAGATTAATAAGTGACAACCCGCAAGGGCTTGTGAAGAGGAAATTGTGTTTGAACTTGTGTAATAGGATTCATGTTGTGTACATGGACTTACAGACAGCAGCTGAGAAAGTACCACTCGCCAAAACTGTATTTATGCATGTTATGAAATAAAAAATTGCCCCACCCAAAGTGAAATCCAGAAATAATTATTTCTGTGTTATTTTTTGTCACTCCTGACCAGATGCTTCTAGTGATGGTCATGCCATAATTTCCCCTGTAATATTACTATATTTACATTATTGGACAAGGAGCTTTATTTTTGATGTTTTATGGAGCAACTAAGCCTTGTTGCCTTGAGACCAGATATAGATAGATTCTTGATTAGTATGGGTGTCCGAAGTTATGGGGAGAAGGCAGGAGAATAGAGCTAGGAGAATGAGATAGATCAGCCATGATTGAATGTCGGAATAGACTTGATGGGCAGAATGGCCTAATTCTTCTCCTATCATTTATGTCCTTATGATCAATCATTGTGGGGTTCTGACTGGACAACTAGGTTTTAAAATTGAAATGCTGGATTTGGACTCCCATTCTTCCTTTTGATCTTTCAGCGCACCCACCTTCACCTCCACTTGACATCCCTGATCCATGAATTTGCTCAAACTTTTATACCATTTTCATTCCAAATCTCCCATGGAGCAGGTCTGCAATGGCGCCATGCCACGCTCCCCTTTCCCATCCCCCAGCCTTCACTCTAATCTAAGGTAGACAAAAGTGCTGGAGAAACTCAGCGGGTGTGGCAGCATCTATGGAGCAAAGGAAATAGGCAATGTTTCGGGCTGAAACCCTTCTTCTGCTATCCCACTTTACTCACATACAGGACTGCCACTTCACCCACCACACTTCCTGGGTCATTCATCCTGGCCCCAACCTTTCTCACACCCCAATTCAACCGCTCATGTTACCCTGGTGCACTACCTAGAAATGCCAGTCCTATCTCCCCCAGCCTTATTGAATCCCATGCTCAGTGCTGGGCAACATAACTTTGACAAATGATACAGAAAGAAACTGCAGATGCTTGGGAGAACCAACCAAGTCGTACCAGCTTCAAAGTTGTCTTGTTGAGTCTCATTGTCTGTAACTCGTTCTCACCTAACACACAGCTAACCATGGCCTGTTTCCTATCATCGTTACTTTTTGGTATATCTTCCATTAATTTGTTCTATATCTCTCTACATCACCGTCTATATCTCTCGTTTCCCTCTCCCCTCACTCTCACTGAAGAAGGGTCTCTACCCAAAACATTACCTATTTCCTTTCTCCAGAGATGCTGCCTGACCCTCTGAGTTACTCCAGCTTTTTGTGTCTCTCTTTGCCAAATGTACGTTGCCTTTTCAATATGTCCCACAGTCTCGTGCTATGTTTAATCAGTGACATTTACAGCAGCAACCTCATATTCAATAGCTCAACACTGCTACATCGGTCTAGCACTTTCGTTAGTCGCAATACATTTTCTAGACCACTTTGCAATTGTTGGAAAGAGGCCCAAAGAGTAGTGGCAGCAAGGATGGAATTTTGCAGAAATACTACCAAAGAATGGTAGAGACATCCCAATAGCTATCAGGACATCCCAATAGCTGTCGTTAGCACCTATGCTTTTTTCTTCACCAATTTATTTTGTGTACATGTATGCAGGACAGAGCTCGAAATTTGCAGATGAGTCCATACTCCTCTGACTTCAATATTTCACAGTGATATATATGGTCTTGAGGAAAATGTGGACACTGCTGAAATACAAAACTGTGTGACAGATGAGATTCACCACGGAGATATGTGCGCACTGCACGGATGTGTCAAAGGGAAAAAATGCCCCTCAGGAGACCAAGAGGCAGGGTGGGGTCCACGGATAATTTGGTAACATTCAGATAGGTGGCGTCCCTGTCAGAGGACTGGCCATCCACAGTTACTGACGGCAAGATCGACGAGATCCTTTTTAACTAATCCAGAATCAATTCCCAGCTTTCCAGTCATGGTCTATGCCTGTGTGCGTGGCTGATGCTGACTGCCAAACTCAGATACGCAAATGAGATTTTGCAGAAGTGCCATCGAAACGAGTGAGTAACCCGTGGCAAACACTGTGCTCACGTACTTTGTGCGCGCAGCCGAGAGGCCGCAGATTATTGTGAATACTTTACCCACACACAGAGGACCTGATTATGTTCAGTAGATCAGTGGTGCAGTTGTACTCTCACATCGCCAGGTACCCAAGTTCAATCCTGACGTGGGAGCTCTCCAAGTGCTCCAGTTTCCTCCCAAAAACATGGAAGGTTAATTAGCCGCTGTAAATTGCTTGAGTATGTAGGCAGGTGGCAAAATCCAGGCGAAGTTGAGAGTGTGGAGGGAATTTAAAAAATGGAATTAATGTAGGATTAGAATAAATGAATGATTGATAATAGTTTCAATGCTGTATCTCTAAAACTCCAGATTACATTATTTTCTATAATGCCCAGGCACATTTCCTTGATTAATAACTTCTTTGAACGCAGTGCTCAATTTAATTCCATTAAAGTACAAGAAATATACTGGGTGTTGGAACAGGATGGAGGAAAGTTTGCACTAGGCCAGAATCTAGTAGAGACATTTTACATGAATTATAAAGGAAGAAAATATTGAGGCTGTCATTTTTATTTAAACATTTTAGCATGTTGCGGTGTGAATTTATGATGCCCTTGTATCCCTTAATTCTTATTTTCAGAAGGTTAAAACAATGACATATTAATCACATCCTCTCCATATAAACCAAGCCAGAGCGTTTTCTTGTCCAATGCACCAATTCTGGAAACACTGATTGGTTAATATAAAAACAGTTTAAATTACATATTTTTTAAGGATACTTTTTACAGCAGAGATAGATTCTTGATTAGTACGGTTGTCAGGGGTTAGGTGAGAAGGCAGGAGAATTGGTATTAGGAAGGGCTGGGCTGAATGGCCAAATTCTGGCCATGGATGGGCTGAATGGCCAAATTCTGCTCCTAGCACTTATGACGATGACCTTATTCATCTTCACTTCTTCAGCTGATCATTTCTATTTTCTATGATGGAAGTCAAGTGGTTGATCTAATTAAACCTTTTGATTTGCAGTGAAAGTGGAAATCGAATTTCACTGTACCTTAACTGATACATGTGACAATAAAATACCTTTGAACGTTGAACCTTTGAAATGGCTCCATCATCACTTGTTCCAGGTATGCGGCATGGGTAAACAGTTGTCGCACCAACGTCCAAGTCTCTGGGTAGGATATACTGACAGAAACATCCAGCAGGAAGGTTTGTGTGTTCCCTTATAGCTGCTGCCACCACTTAATTTAAGCTGAAGACAGACACAAAATGCTGGAGTAACTCAGCGGGCCAGGCGGCATCTCTGGAGAGAAGGAATGGGTGGTGCTGTGGGTCGAGACCCTTCCTCTGTCACCCATTCCTTCTCTCCGCCTGTCCCTCTGAGTTAGTCCAGCATTTTGTGTCTATCTTCCGTTTAAACCAGCATCTGCAGTTCCTTCCAACACTTAATTTAAGCTGCCAGCTGTAGGTTTTAAGTGATTTATAAATTATTACTGGTCAATTACAACAATAAGTAAAACACCATCAGAGTGATATGGCCCTGGCATTTCTCTAGCTAGGAGAAACATGCTGAGTTGGCGGACAACCCTTTTATTTGCTTCAAAAGTCCATGCTACGCAAGGTCCAGGACAATAGATTGGGCCATCTCCATTTTGTGCATTGTAATGGGGCCTTTTCACGGGGCGAGTTGATGCAAGATGTCACCAGAGTGAAGAGGTCGTGGTCCAGCACGAGTCTCGCACGATATAATGGGGGTAGATAAAGAGTTCCCACGGTACTCGGCATTTCTGTTATTTGTGCGAGTGACTTGTCCGTTTCCCGAGCTTTCGCGTTAAATCTTGAATGAACATCGTGAACTACACGTGACACAAATGATGTAACTTTTTTTTTCACACACTATATATATCCTCCCTTGGTTGCATTGGCTCATTTGGAGACATATTTTACTGTGTATGTGGGAGACACAGATGGACTGAGCACAGTACCTCGGTCTTACTGTGTGTGGGAGAGGGGGAGAAAGAGACGTACACTCACAGAGGCAGAGTCTCTCAGCCTGTGTAAGAGGGAGGGAGAGAGAGAGAGAGGCACACACAAGGTGGATGTGAAATCTCACCTGCCTGTTTCAGTGACAGACACCCGCCGCCAGTAAATGAAGACACCCCCATCTGTCTCCCCCTCCTCTCCCTCGACTCCCCCACCTTTTCCTCCCAACTCCAGTCCCGTCCCGACCCCCTGGGAAACTGAATAGAGCAACAATATAGATATAGAAACTGAAACAATATAGAAACTGAATAGCGCAACATGGCAAAAACATCTCTGACACGCTTTACCCCCTTTCTTTGAGATTTTCTGGGAGCCATCTCTGCAAGTGTTCCTGTTAAAAAGATTATCCAACAATGACAATTAGGTGGGACGTCCTCGAAGGACACATGTTCCCTTGTCGATATTTTTACTCACCTTCTGTCCCCTCTGTCCAGCTTCCGGGTTTACCGTTCGCAGGAGTTCCCACGCGCTATATCCCTAAAATCTGAAGTTAGGTAATGTCTAAAGGAACTGCAGACGCTGGTTAATGCTGGTTAATACGCACAGAAGGACACAAAATGTTGGTGTAACTCAGCAGGTAAGTCAGATCTGGGAAGAAAAACATAAAAAGCTGGAGTAAGTCAGCGGGTCAGGCAGCATCTCTGGAGAAAAAGAATAGGTGACGATTCGAATCGGAGCCCTTCTTCAGACAGCCTAATCGGAATTGAGTCTGAAGATGTGTCTCGTCCCGAAACATCAGCTTTTTTTCTCCAGAGATGCTGCTTAACTCGCTGAGTTACTCCAGCTTTTTGTGTCTGTCTTCGGTTTAAACCAGCATGTGCAGTTCATTCCTTACACGGGTCTCTGTACAACATTGATTGGTAGCGTTCCGGACCCCTGGACCCAAGGACTCCGACCTGTATCTCTCAAAGAAGTACATGTGAAAAATTTCTCACGGACCATAAAAATGCGTAACCTTTCAGTAAAGTCCCTTTTAAAGTCCCTTTTAAAGATTATAGTTATTTTCTTGAATCTCATTAACATAACTCATGAATAAGTTGATGTCCATATGCGGATGCAAATCTTTATTTTTATTTATTTTTTAAATTCAATCCCACAGAAGATAATTTTTACTCACCTTCTGTCCCCTCTGTCCAGCTTCCGGGTTCACCGTTCGCAGGAGTTCCCACGGTACCCGCAAGAGTTATTACGGATATCGCACTGGCCACTACGTTCATATAATGTTGCAATACTCAACCACAAGTGTACAAGTCAATCTTGGAGAAATTCAAACTTTCTTGAATTTTCTCCCGAGTGACCAAGTTACACGATGACCTGCCGTTAGCGCTACAGTGGTCCACGGTGGTCCACGAATGCCGTACTGTTATCGCACGAGGTTCCCACGATGTTAAACTCCGGTTAACTCTTGCGTCAAGTCGCCCCGTGAAAAGGCCGCTTAAGTCTCTTTTACCAGATGTTGAAAGAGACCACAAAAAGAAAAGAGTTGTAACTCTGGTCTTGGTTGGTTCTGGAGAACAGGGCCAGCTGCTGATGTGCCCTGTCGATGGTGAGCAGATTAGAAGAGGTTTAGTTTTAGTTTAGCGCAGAGATACAGCACGGAAACAAATGCGCCGACCAGCGATTCCCGCACATTACCACTATCCTAAACTAGGGACAATTTTTACATTTACACCAAGACAATTAACCTACAAACGTGTATGACATTGGAATGCAAAGTTCTCGGAGAAATCCCACGCAGATAACAGGGAGAACTTACAAATTCCGTACAGACAAGCACTCTTGGCCAGGATCGAACCCGGGTCTCTGGTACTGTAAGTGCTGTAAGGCAGCAACTCTACTGCTGCGCCACCATGCCACCCTTGTAAGGCAGCAGGCGAATTGCTCAACACTTCTCATACAGCCTCCAAACTGTTCTTGTGGTCATTGTATATGTGTAACGATGGTGGTCAATGAGATGGCTTGGTTATGATATTGTATGTACGAGAATCCTAAGCTTACGTTATGCCCTATCCGTTGGAAGTATCGACTAGTACCCTCACTTTAGGGAGATCACTCGCAATCAAGCTATATTTCAAAAATTAATACTTCAGTACTGTTGTCACTTTTCGGAATGGGTTTATCTGTGAATAAATACTATTTCAAAGGACTGGTCCCCCCTCCCAACCATGGAGCAGATTTTTCCAGCTAATGAAACAGTTTAAATGCAGTTATATTTGTAAATGAAGTATGTTTAATTCTGAGGATTTTCTTTAATTTCTTTATTTTTTCTTTAATTTTGACAGATTTTAATTTACAAAGGATTTCCAAAACACAAGTGCAATAATGACAACACTAGAAACACATACTAATGAGTTGAGGATGAACAAATTGCTTATCTAGGATAGGGGCTGGGCAGTGGATTTTCTGTGAAACTCCAATCACACCCTCACTGAATCCTAACTGTTTATACTGTTCTTCTACTAGTTGATACCATCTGTATGTGATGGTTACATTGTCTGGACCAAGTGAGTGGTGTGACTTGATAGAGTCAATGTGGGCCTTATTTTATTAACATCAGAATCTTGATAACGTTTCTGTGGAATTTATTGTGTTTTTTTTTATAATCGATAAATCAATATTTGCACATTTTTGTTAACTCATGTTTACTGTTGGAATCAATTATCTAACTTTTTTGGTTTATCATTGCTCTCTTCTTCATAGCAGTCCTTCAAGGTTGTCGATGACCTGCTTTAACTTCATTTCTTCATTAGCTTCATTTCTGTGAGTTATGAGCTGGCTGATGAGACCTATGTAGGTTCTGCAGTCGCTGCTGTAGGTAGTGCAGGAACAACCTGATGGCCTTGGTGAGTGGGTTATTTGGAAAGGGTAGAAAGGAGCTGCAAACTAGAACTCAATCTGAAGAAAGGTTCCGACCCAAAACGTCACCCATCCTTTTCTCCAGAGATGCTGCCTGACCCGTTGAGTTTCCCTCGCACTTTGTGTCTATCTTCGGCCTTGGTAAGTGGATTATTTGCAAAGTTCCTGCAGTTTAAGCATTTTCCCTTGTTTCATTCACCTGTTTCCATTGAAGCTGTCTGAGGTCTTCAGTTGCTTCCAATTTTTCCCATCTTTCACCACTTTTTTTTTCCTTTTTTTTTGTGGGCTAGCATCATGAGTCAATTATAGAAACATAGAAACATAGAAATTAAGTGCAGGAGTAGGCCATTCGGCCCTTCGAGCCTGCACCGCCATTCAATATGATCATGGCTGATCATCCAACTCAGTATCCCGTACCTGCCTTCTCTCCATACCCTCTGATCCCCCTAGCCACAAGGGCCACATCTAACTCCCTCTTAAATATAGCCAATGAACTGGCCTCGACTACCCTCTGTGGCAGAGAGTTCCAGAGATTCACCACTCTCTGTGTGAAAAAAGTTCTTCTCATCTCGGTTTTAAAGGATTTCCCCCTTATCCTTAAGCTGTGACCCCTTGTCCTGGACTTCCCCAACATCGGGAGCAATCTTCCTGCATCTAGCCTGTCCAACCCCTTAAGAATTTTGTAAGTTTCTATAAGATCCCCTCTAAATCTCCTAAATTCTAGAGAGTATAAACCAAGTCTATCCAGTTTTTCTTCATAAGACAGTCCTGACATCCCAGGAATCAGTCTGGTGAACCTTCTCTGCACTCCCTCTATGGCAATAATGTCCTTCCTCAGATTTGGTTGGGAATGACAAGGAGATTTTGGACTGGTTAACTACAATGATGTTATATTTTTTCAAGGTTTTGATAACTCTTACTTTCTCTGTAATTGCTTTCTCTGATCCCACAATCCCAAGCTCGTGTAAAGCTGGAGGTCAAAGTAGAATTTTTTTTTTCAGGTATCAAGGGTCAATTGGGCTGGCTGAGCATAATCAATGCCTTGATCCTGGGGAAGTTGGCTTTGAAGAGAACATTTATATTGGTTTACTTTTTCTTGCCAGCAGACTTCTGGAAATAACATTGGTGGTATCTCTCCTGTGCTTTGAGTAGGTCTACATGTCTCCAAATGTTATTGTATTATTGTGCAGAAGTAGTGATCTTAATCTTTCAACAAATCAATGGCAATAGGAAGTGGGAAGGAACTGCAGATGCTGGTTTAAGCCAAAGATAGACACAAAAAGCTGAACTAACTCAGCGGGACAGGCAACATCTCTGGAGAGAAGGGATGGATGATGACTCGGATCAAGACCCTTCTTCAGACCAAAAGTCACGGGATAAGCAGCTAATAAGCAGGTAATAAGCAGTTGAGTCAAGAGTTTTCTTCGCTGGCCATTGGCCTTCAGGTACCTGTGGGGCTGTGTTTTTTCTCTTGAAGTGTGGTGGAATTTCCAATCCATTCAGATGTTGCCTTTGTAGTTAACCAGTCCAAAATCTCCTTGTCATTCCCAACAATCCAGTTCCAATCTCTTCCAGTAGAGAAGAGTTCCTTCAGTGGTGCAAATAAGAGTGGACCTTGAAGCAGCACGGGCCTTGTTGCTGCCAGTATTTCTGGGCTCGGCTGATGGAAATGACAGTATGGATTAGGTGATGATTGGTGCAGTTGTCAGTGCCTGTCAAGGTGCAGTTAATGCTGACATCCTTGCACTCTCTTGCTCAGAAGATGATACAGTCTTGTAGATGAAAGTGACTGAAGTTGCTGCTAGTCTCATGTTTATCGAACCATTTCCTAATATCGCTGAATTGTTCATATGGTTGAGTTCTCTCCATGCATCTTTACACTTCTTTTAGAATTGTTTTGGTCTTGAAAGTTCTCTAGTTTCAGTGCACTTCAGTGAAATCTTCAGTTTAAAGAACCTGCACATTTCTGTAATTGTGTTGTATTCCTTTCCCATGACAACGCCAAGAAATTGTAAAGGATTATTCAGGGGTTCTAAAATTCTGTGACAAGGGGTCACAGTTTAAGGGGAAATCCTTTAGGACCGAGATGAGAAAAACATTTTTCACACAGAGAGTGGTGAGTCTCTGGAACTCTCTGCCACAGAAGGTAGTTGAGGCCAGTTCATTGGCTATATTTAAGAGGGAGTTATATGTGGCCCTTGTGGCTAAAGGGATCAGGGGGTATGGAGAGAATGCAGGTACAGGATACCGAGTTGGATGATCAGCAATGATCATATTGAATGGTGGTGCAGGTTCGAAGGGTCGAATGGCCTACTCCTGCACCTACAGTGGCTTGCAAAAGTTTTCATACCCCTTGAACTTTTCCACATTTTGTCACGTTACAACCACAAACGTAAATGTATTTTATTGGGATTTTATGTGATAGACCAACACAAAGTGGGGCATAATTGTGAAGTGGAAGGAAAATGATACATGGTTTTCAAATTTTTTTACAAATAAAAAACTGAAAAGTGTGGCGTGCAAAAGTATTCAGCCCCCCTGAGTCAATACTTTGTAGAACCACCTTTCACTGCAATTACAGCTGCAAGTCTTTTGGGGTATGTCTCTACCAGCTTTGCACATCTAGAGACTGGAATTTTTGCCCATTCTTCTTTGCAAAATAGTTCAAGCTCAGTCAGATTGGATGGAGAGCGTCTGTGAACAGCAATTTTCAAGTCTTGCCAGAGATTCTCAATTGGATTTAGGTCTGGACTTTGACTGGGCCATTCTAACACATGAATATGCTTTGATCTAAACCATTCCATTGTAGCTCTGGCTGTATGCTTAGGGTCGTTGTCCTGCTGGAAGGTGAACCTCCGCCCCAGTCTCAAGTCTTTTGCAGACTCTAACAGGTTTTCTTCCAAGATTGCCCTGTATTTGGCTCCATCCATCTTCCCATCAACTCTGACCAGCTTCCCTGTCCCTGCTGAAGAAAAGCATCCCCACAGCATGATGCTGACACCACCATGTTTCACAGTGGGGATGGTGTGTTCAGGGTGATGTGCAGTATTAGTTTTCCGCCACACATAGCGTTTTGCATTTAGGCCTAAAACTTCAATTTTGGTCTCATCTGACCAGAGCACCTTCCTCCACATGTTTGCTGTGTCCCCCACATGGCTTGTGGCAAACTGCAAACGAGACTTCTTATGGCTTTTTTTCAACAATGGCTTTCTTCTTGCCACTCTTCCATAAAGGCCCGATTTGTGGAGTGCACGACTAATAGTTGACCTGTGGACAGATTCTCCCACCAGAGCTGTGAATCTCTGCAGCTCCTCCAGAGTTACCATGGGCCTCTTGGCTGCTTCTCTGATCAATGCTCTCCTTGCCCGGCCTGTCAGTTTAGGTGGACGGCCATGTCTTGGTAGGTTTGCAGTTGAGCCATACTCTTTCCATTTTCGGATGATGGATTGAACAGTGCTCCGTGAGATGTTCTAAGTTGGGGATATTTTTTTATAACCTAACCCTGCTTTAAACTTCTCCACAACTTTATCCCTGACCTGTCTGGTGTGTTCCTTGGGCTTCATGATGCTGTTTGTTCACTAATGTTCTCTAACAAACCTCTGAGGCCTTCACAGAACAGCTGTATTTATACTGAGATTAGATTACACACAAGTGGACTCTATTTATTAATTAGGTGACTTCTGAAGGCAATTGGTTGCACTGGATTTTATTTAGGGGTATCAGAGTAAAGGGGGCTGAATACTTTTGCACGCCACACTTTTCAGTTTTTTATTTGTAAAAAAATTTGAAAACCATGTATCATTTCCCTTCCACTTCACAATTATACGCCACTTTGTGTTGGTCTATCACATAAAATCCCAATAAAATACATTTACGTTTGTGGTTGTAACGTGACAAAATGTGGAAATGTTCAAGGGGTATGAATACTTTTGCAAGCCACTGTATTTTCTATGTTTCTATGTAAAGCAACCGTTAATTCAAAACAAGGACAAGTCTAAAGAATTGTTTAAGAAGGAACTGCAGTTGCTGGAAAATCGAAGGTAGACAAAAATGCTGGAGAAACTCAGCGGGTGAGGCAGCATCTATGGAGCGAAGGAAATAGGCAATATTTTGGGTCGACCCGAAACGTTGTCTATTTCCTTCGCTCCATAGATGCTGCCTCACCCGCTGAGTTTCTCCAGCATTTTTGTCTACCAGTCTAAAGAATATCTGTGTATCCAGGTGAGGGATGTGAGGGGGAAACTAGGCGGGTGGGATGAAGTCTAAGAGGTGGGTGTTTGTAGGTTAGTTACCGAAAATTGCAGAACTCAACTAGGCACAGCAGTTGAGTTGTTGCCTTACATCATCAGACACCCGGGATCGACCCTGGGTATGGGTGGTGTTTGTACAGAATTTGTATGTTCCCCCACGACCGCGTGGGTTTTCCCCGGGTGCTCCGGTTTCCTCCTACACTCCAAAGACGTGCAGGTGTGTAGGTTAATTGGGCTTCAGTAAAAATTGTAAATTGTCCCTAGTGGGTTGGATGGTGCTGGTGTAAGGGTTGCTGGTCCGTGTGGACCCGGTGGGCCGAAGGGTCTGTTTCCGCAATGTATCTCTAAACTAAACTAAACTAAACTCAATTAAACTGAAGTAAATGTCTATAACTTTAAGCTGGAAGCCACCCTAGCAGAGTATGAGACATTGATCCTTCAGTTTGCTTGTGGCCTCATTCTGGCACGAGAAGATTTGACAGTGGTCTACAGGATCATGATTTATTTAGGCGGGGTAAGTAAAGAGAAGCTGGTAGGATTGTAGAAGATGTGAGGAGATGGTTAAGTATTTGTTCAGAATGAGCATGATTGTGTAGAAACAAAGAACTTCAGATGCTGGTTTATACCAAAGATAGCCACAAATTGCTGGCGTAACTCAGCGGGTCAAGCAGTATCTCTGGAGATAAAGCTGCCTGACCCGCTGAGTTACTCCCGCACTTTGTGTCTATGCATGGTGATGTTTTACTTTTAGCTTTAGAGATATAGCATGGATCTGCTCTATCTATTGAACTTGAGTTTGACTTGATTGTATTTATACATGATATGCTAGGGTGGGAGAGGAGAGGGGAGGGGAGAGGAGAGGGGGGGGAGGAGAGGGGGGGGGAGAGGAGAGGGGGGGGGGAGATGGGGGGGGAGAGGAGAGGGGGGGAGCAGGAGAGAGGGGACGGAGAGGAGGGGGGGAGAGGGAGAGGGGGGAGAGGAGAGGGGGGGAGAGGAGAGGGGGGGGAGAGGAGAGGGGGGAGAGGAGAGGGGGGGGGGAGGGGGGGAGGAGGGGGGAGGAGGGAGAGGGAGGGAGGAGCAGGGAGGGGGGAGGAGAGGGGGGAGAGGAGAGGGGAGAGGAGAGGGAGGGGAGAGGGAGGGAGAGGGGGGGGGGGAGGGGGGGAGGGGAGGGGAGGGGAGAGGGGGGGAGAGGATGAGGGGTGGAGAGGAGAGGTGAGGGGGGAGAGGAGAGGGGGCGTGCGAGGAGAGGGGGGATGAGGAGAGGGGGGGAGAGGGAGAGGGGAGAGGAGAGGGGGGGAGAGGATGAGGGGGGGAGAGGAGAGGGAGGGGGAGGAGCGGGGGGGGGGAGGCAGGAGAGGGGGGGAGAGGAGAGGAGAGGGGGGGATGGAGGAGAGGGGGGAGAGGAGAGGGGGGGAGAGGAGGGGGGGGGAGAGGAGAGGGAGAGGGAGAGGAGAGGGGGAGAGGAGAAGGGGCGGAGGAGAGGGGAGGAGAGGGGGGAGGGGAGGGGGGGGAGGGGAGGGGGGGGAGGGGGAGGGGGAGAGGGGGAGGAGGGGGGAGGGGGGGAGGGGGGAGAGGAGAGGAGAGGAGAGGGGGGGAGAGGAGAGGGGAGGGGAGAGGAGAGGGGAGGAGAGGCGGAGAGGAGAGGGGAGGGGAGAGGGGGGAGGGGAGAGGAGGGAGGGGAGAGGGGGGAGGGGAGAGGGGGGGAGAGGAGAGGGAGGGGGAGAGGAGAGGTGGGGGAGAGGAGAGGGGGGGGGAGAGGAGAGGGAGGGGAGAGGGGGGAGAGAGGAGAAGGGGGAGAGAGGAGAAGGGGGCGATGAGAGGGGGGGAGAGGAGAGGGGGGGGAGAGGAGAGGGGGCGAGAGGAGAAGGGGGGGAGAGGAGAGGGGGGAGAGGAGAGGGAGGGGGAGAGGAGATGGGGGGGAGAGGAGAGGGAGGGGAGAGGGGTGGAGAGGAGGTGAGGGGGGGGAGGAGAGGGGGGGGGAGAGGAGAGGGAGGGGGGAGAGGAGAGGGAGGGGGGGGGGAGACGAGAGGGAGGGGGGGGGAGAGAGAGTGCCTTTTTACTTCAACCCAAACCCATACCCAAACAACCATTTGCAGGCAGTGCTTTTTTATCTCTAACCATATTTTCATTTTCAAACCAAATTAAGGATACTCACAGTGCTGTAGACATTTGTCAGTGTCATTCAGAGCTCTGATTTAGGCACACCACTTGCAGAGACTGATTGAGGCACACCACTTGCAGAGACTGATTGAGGCACACCACTTCCTGGTTTTATAGTCCCTCCCCCTCCCTCCAGCAGGGGCAGCAGAGAGAATGGGGAATTTTGTAAAAACATTAATATCTCTGTCAATTTTCATCGACGGGAAAAATCCTCGGCACACATGTGGCGGAGGGGGGCTCTGAGTGAAGTGGTCAAAAATGACGGCCGTAGGTGGCGGCGTACTCTCGGAAATCGCAGCACAGGATGCCAAAACCGGTCAAGAACAGACTTTTAGTAATATAGAGATATGATATGTTTGGATAGCATGCAAAACAAAACTTTTCTCTGTACTTTGGTACATGTGACCGCTTCCTGCCAATGAAGCCGTGGGGTGCATTTTCCCCTAAATTATGAATCCTTGCTCGTCCTTCAGGTTTTGTCTGTGGAATAGGTCTTACCTGAATAGAAGATTCGGCGGGTGGCTCTAATGTCCCCTGTTCACTGCATTGTGTTGGGATGGCAACCTTGCTGCCAGGAATCGTACCTCTGACATGTGCCCTTCATCCCTTGAGATATGCTCCACGCTATACCCTCAGCCTCGGCATCAGATTTACACTGACCCGGCATGTTCTCCTCTTCCATAAGGGAGACGTTAAGCAGCCCTACCACAAGGCGCTGCTGGCGTGGCCTCTCCAACAGGCCCACCCTTCAGGGTCAGAAATGCCCCGGTAAACTCACCTCCTCCATGAGGGAGACATTATGCAGCCCTTCTACAGGTGCTGCTGCCATACCTTTAAGCAGCCCTATTACAAGGCGCTGCTGGCGCAGCCTAGAGCAATAGGCCGGCACTGCCATAGGCTCAGCATCCCCTTTAAGCAGCCCTGCTGCTGGCACGGACTCTCCCATAGTCCCGCACTGACACAACTCCTGCTGTTAGGGTGTATCTAGCTTGAGCCTACTCTCAATCGAGCTCCATCCTGGTCAACCTCCACATTTTTCACTTTACCGGAAGGGAACCCTCCCGGCACTAGGACTGACCACTTTGATCGATTTACCCCATATCTTGGGGACCTCTGTGGTCTGGGCACCGCATAGCTGGTGGATTTCCCCTCCCCCGGGAATCCCAGCACCCATATATATTACCGGAGGGAAAAACCCCTACCGGCACCATGGCTGACCATTCCGGTCTGTTTAACCCCTTTCCTGGGGACCCCTGTGGTCTGAAAGCCACATAACTAGTGGATTCCCCTACCCGGTAACCCTAGTATCTATGTATATATATCGGGGAAAATCCTCCCGACACCCGGCATCTATATTATATCGGGGGGAAACCCTCCCGACACCTGGTATACTGGAGGTCCCCTCCCCGGGAACCCCAGCATTAATATTTATATTGGAGGGAAAACCCTCCCGAAACCCAGTCTACTGGAGGTCCCCTCCCCGGGAACCCCAGCTTCTATGTGCCTATCGAAGGGAAACCCTCCCGGCACCCAGAGCTCCTAGAAGTCACTGACCACCCGTCAGCGACCGACTTCGCGAAACCCGACATTCTCCAGCTATCCACTCCCGCGGCAAGAACCGGGGTTTCCCCACAGCCCATAGCTGGTTCCCTCATCGGGCTTCGCGAATCCTCCGGCAGGAAGCCTCTGGAGGTTCCTGCAAGGAATAAAACAGGTAAGAAAAACAAGCTTACCTGAAGTTTAAACTTCAGGGGAGAAGCTCCTGCTGCTTCAACCGGTCGCCTGCACCAATGCGTCTGACGTAATGACGCACTATGGCTGTACGGGGTTCTTCACGTAGTCACTCACGTGACTCTGAAGTAAAATCAAAATTATTTTTTTTGCACAATACATGGGACTAAAACTGATATTTAGTATTAAAATATTGACTATGGGTAGACAATAAAACAAAATATAGACGATTTATGACATGATTGTCCAAAAAAAAGAGCATTTAAATCATCTTGCGAGTGGGTTTTTCTGGAGCGCGATCGATAGGAACGTTGCATTTGCGGTTAATTTGAACTCCCTATCAGCAGGAAAAATACTGCCGGTTCGTTTGGGGCCCAAATCACATTTTCGCAGCGTAAAATTAGATCCCAAGAAGCCAGTTTATATGTAAAATAGACGACTTACCCGTTGTTTTGTCACGTTCAGGCGTTGAGGGCATTAGAAGTCGCATTTTATTTTAATCTAATTATTAAATTGTCTCGCGATTAAAAAAAATAAATAAATCAGGAACGGAAGTCGGATCGATTTTTCTTCAGCAGCTAGCAGCCCGAGAAAGTCCGCCTCCGACAAGCAGGAGAAAACGGCAATTTAATCCCGCCCCCCCCTCAAAGCGCCAAAGTCGCGCACATGGCCAGTGGCAGAACTGCAGCGCCGCTGAAGGTAAGTTTTGTAACATTGCTAGAAAAAGGTCTCGACCCGAAACATCACCCATTCCTTATCTCCAGAGATGCTCCTGTCACGCTGTGTTACTCCAGCTTTTTATGTCTACATTCGGTTTAACCATCATCTGCAGTCCTTTCCTACTTATCTGTTATTTTGTGTCTATCTTTACAACAGATTTCATTTTTAGCAGACAGACCCACTGAACTTCACCGCCAGGCTAGAATGCCACCCTTGGCCACGCTTGTCGATGGCGGCCCCTCGCCGCTTTCCTGGCCACACCGGCCAACGCCACTCTGTGCCCTAGGCTGTACCTGCCAATAATGGCCCCTGGCCGCTATCTCGGCTCTGGCCCCAACCGACACCACTCCTGGCCCACACAGCTACCTCGGCCGTGCCTGCCGTCACCGCCTGTATTGCTGTATTGAGACCTTGGAGCTTTGTAGATGAGGGCAGGTAAGGCTTTGCTTTAATGTTACAGCTGAAAAAAGGACACCTCTGTCAGTGCAGTTCTTGCTCAGCATAACTTTTATTGTTGGGTTTCTACATATGGAAAGCCATATATTACACTCGGTTATAACGAGCAATCATTAAAAATGGACACCATTCCTCCCCGCTATGGTCCATGGTAACGAGGGTTTACTGTACTGATTACACCCAAGATAGTGCAAAAACAAAGGTCAATGTCCCCAGTGAAACCAAGGCAGTTCGCAGTTTTGAGTTTAGTCGGAGTTTGTAGTGTTCAATAACCGGATGACAGTTGGGAAGAAGCTGTTCCCAAACCTTGGATGTCACAGTTTTTAAGACTGGTATACATTCTTCCCGATGGCAGGAATGAAATTAGAGCGTGGCCAGGGTGGTGTGGAAGATATGTGTAGCAGTCAACATGTAATTGATGAAGTTAATTCCCTTGTCTTCTTTGAACCCTTGTGCCTACTCATTCCTGCTACCGCCTTAGGCACTGGCATTGTAGTGGAACCACATTTTCATTATTTTTGCAGAGATTGTCACTATTCTTTATTTCCTTAGAAACCTTGCCAGCTTGCCTCTTTCAAAATTTCATATTAAATTTCATATAAAAACCTATATTAAAAGGGCAAAACTAGTAATTAATAGGGTGCTGTATTTTTTTAACTTTCATGAGAAAGGAAAATTGCTCTTTTTTTTGTCGGGCATGAATCGTGGTAGTTAATTACCAGACTCCGAGCTTCATTGAGTCTCAGATCCTTCCTATTTATCTCACCGCTTTGAATTGACTAATTTCAACAGTAAATCGGATCGGTTAATGCAGTGCTCCATCACAGGATGTGAATATTTGCAAGTTGGTGTCAATAAATAGGTTTTCAATCATTACTTTGTTCTCTCTTTATTGGAATTCATATTAATACAAAAAAAAACTATTGATGAAGCACTATTGAAAATAGGGCTGACGTAGAATAGAGTAATTGTGCAAATATTTCTAGGCGCTATATTACTCATCAGAGAATATATTTACTAATTTTAGCAAGGCTTTCCTTTTGCCTTGCTGAAATCTAGGAGAGTCCCTTTGTACAAGGTACAAGCCCCCTGATAGACACAAAATGCTGGAGTAACTCAGTGGGACAGGCAGCATCTCAGGATAGAAAGAATAGGTGACGTTTCGGGTCGAGACCCTTCTTCAGACGTGTTTTAATCTGCAAATTGCAATGAGAATAAAGGAGTGACCCTTACTTTCCCTCTCTCTCTATCCCTCCCCATCCTAGTTCTCGGACCAGTCTGACTATCCTCCTGATTAAATTTTATCTGTGTATGTTTCATTCTCACCTTCCCCTAGCTAACAATGATTTATTCAACGTTTTCCTTGATCTACATCCACTTTGATGCTTTGTTTTCACACCTTACCCTTCCATATATCTGTGTCTGCCCTGACTCTCAATCTAAAGAAGGGTCTCAACGTGAAACGTCACCCATTCCTTCTCTCCCGAGATACTGCCTGTCCTGCTGTGTTACTCCAGCATTTTGTGGCTATCTTCAATGGAAACCAACATCTGCAGTTCCTTCCTAGTCAAATGTTCTTCAAACTGTTGGCAGCACTCTATGCTACTCCCCCCACCATTACATCCACCCATTGATCCAGTGGCAACGCTCCACGTTAGCTGGAAGAGTGTTAAGGGCCTGTCCCACGAGCATGCGACTCCATGCGGCAAGCGCAACCTAACGTGGTCACTTGAGCCATACGGCCTCGCGGGGCCGCTCCCACTTCGATCGCCGGAGCCGTATGGAGTTGTGCGGAGCTGGTCCCGACATCGCGCGGGGCTCCGAAAAACTGACTGTGTTCAAAAATTCCCGCAGCCGTCTCGACGCCGTACGCACCGCCTCGACGGGCGTACGCACCGTCTTGTCACCGTACATCATGCGCTAACTTCCCGCGGACGTCGCTCGAACTTCACGTCACTCACTCGACCTCCGCGCGGCCCCCGCTTCCGGTTTGGTCGCGCTCGCTGCATGCAGGCGCATGCTGGTGGGACCGGCCCTTTTTACTTGTTCCTTTAATCACTGGCTGCAGTGTTCACAGTTGCCATCTTGCATGCCGAGAACTGCAAGATCTTGCCACACATCAATACAGAACATTGCGTAAAGCAGGCAATGTGAGATGCAGAGCAGCATTACACCTGGAAACCCAGCTCTGCTGCACTGTGAACCTCACCTGAAGTTGGTAGTCTATATGTGTCTTGGAAACTGCAACAGGTTGACAGACAAAACTCTTTTAACACAAGAAAAATGATGAGGAGCAATTTTTAGGCATTTGACTTTGATTGCGAGCTTATTCTTAGTCTGTTATCACCTGGTTTCCTGTCTCTTGGTCAGTTGCTATCTCTATCTCCAGTTCCTTTGCCCCCCAGCTACTTTTCTGTCTCATTCATCCATTATCTCATTGAGGAACATATGCTGATTTACACAAAAGGACACAGTGTGTTCAAGTAACTCAATGGGTTAGGAGGCATCCCTGAAGAACATGGACTGGTGACATTTCATTCAAGTTCACAGAAGGGTGCTGACCCGAAACATCATTTATCCATGTTCTCCAGAGATATTGCCTGACCTGCTGAGTTACTCCAGCACTTTGACTTCCTATTTAAACTCTGCTTACGATTGATTCAACACTAATTAAATCCTCTATGCTCTTTATTTCTGGTGTACACCATTTCAAACAACGTGACCTCTCTTTTCCTTGTCTTATTCATTTTACGTGGCTGCCACTGTTAAATTCTGAATTTACTGCAATTTTGTGACCCTGTTATTGACGAACGATGAATTGCTTCACAAGAAGATCATTTGGGTGATGTAATTCAAGGAAGTCTTCAATTTAGTGCTGCTTTACACTATCTTCCAACTGCTTAGTTTAGTTTAGGTTAGAGAAACAGCATGGAAATAGGCCCTTCAGCCCACCGTGCCGACCAGCGATCTCTGCACATTAACACTATCCTACACACAGGAGGGACAATTTTACATTCATATCAAGCCAAGTAACCTACAAACCTGTACGTCTTTGGAGTGTGGGAGGAAACCGAAGATCTCGGGTACAAGATCATTCGTACAAACTCTGTACAGGCAGCGTCCGTAGTCAGGATTGAAACTAGGTCTCTGGCTCCATGAGGCAGCAGCTCTACCGCTGCGCCACCGAGCCGCCCTAACCTGATGTCACCATCGTCAGAGGTTTGTGCACCAGGGGCACTCCGGGCGGTGTGATCGAAGTCCTATTCTGACCTCAGTCCAAATGCAGGATTTCAACCTGAAACATCGACAATTAATTTCCCTCCACAGATGCTGCTCAACCTGCTAAGGTCCTACAGCAGATTGATTGTTGCTCCAGACTCTGACTTCTTGTTTTTCTTAGGTCATATTCTGCCTTGTTCTGTACAATGGCACGTCCAACAAAATGGATGACTGTAGATTTTTGTTGCACTCGGTCAGATTGCACAACGCACCATTCTGCTGTTTTGTATTTTTTCAATGTACTGTATTGTTTTATATGTCACTGCTGTGTATACTGTTTACTCTGAGCTTCATGCAAACAAGGAATTGTATTGCACCCTGGTGTATCTAACAACAAACTAACTTGAATCTGAATCTGATTGGAGTCCAAGGACACCAGAGTCTCAGTCAAAATATTTATTCTGGAAACACAGGAACACTTAGAAATATTGCCGGGGGATTCGGCACAGTGTTCATGTGTCCTGCAGAGGATTGCCAAGGTAAGTGAGCATGTGACGACAACTTAATCATTTGTCAGTTGTTCTTGCCAAGATTTGTCTCATGTTACTCACTGTAAACAATGCACAGAGGGATAATTCACACATGTTGGCAAGTACTAATCTCTGCAAATGAATTGAGCAGCTCGATACCTTCTGTTCCACTGGCACTTGTTGCCATATCGAAGTCCTGTATGTGATGGGGGCAAGCACCAACCAGCAAGTGCAATGATCCTTGTGCTCACTCACAACTAAGGTGGCTGTTGTGCAGGCAGCATCTCTCATGATGATTCTTCCTCATGTCCACTTTAAATCTGAACATAGGAGGAGGCAATTGTTTAGTTTAGAGACACAGCGTGGAAACAGACCCTTCAGCCCACAGAGTCCGCACCGGCCAGCGATCCCCGCGCATTAACGCTATCCTACACACACCAGGGACAATTTTACATTTCTACCAAGCCAATTAAACTACAAACCTCTACGTCTTTGGAGTGTGGGAGGAAACCGAAGATCTAGGAGAAAACTCACATGGTCAAACTCCGTATAGTCAGGATTGAACCCAGGTCTCTGCCTCTGTAAGTTAGTAGATCTACCGCTGCGCCACCATGCCGTCCCAATACTTGTAATAGAAGTACAATTTTGAGGCAGAAGTGCTGGGGAAAGAGCATAGAGAATTGGTGTGAATTGAGACCTTATGTGTGAGGAAGATAAAGAGGGAGTGCACTGAAGAGATCTCAGAAGCACAAGTTTTGTTTCCTTAAAGGGGTTGTCCCACTTGGGGGACCTAATTGGCGGGTTTAGAAGAGTTTCGGAGAGTTTGAAAAAATGACATGTTGAAAACCTCCTTCGACTATGTAGAAGACCTCCTTCGACCTCCTTCGACTATATTGAAGACTAACTACGACTAGCTACGACTAGCTACGACTAACTTTGGGGAAATTGTACACCGAATAGTGGAGAGTGAAGATGACCTCCTACGATTTCCTTCGACCTCCCTTGGACTATGATTAAAACCATCTACGACCAGGGGCGGAAATCCTGGGGGGGCCAGCGGGCACACGTCCCCCCCTGTTTTGAGAGGTGGGGGACTATCCCCCCATTTTTTTGTAATTTAAAACCCGGATTTTAAAACCTGGTGAAATCTCCGCTTTCCGCAAGAAAGTGGGGGTGGGACTGCTGATCGAGGGTGCCGATTGGACGAGAGAGACGTCGGTCAGCAGGTAATGGAGGCGGGACATGACGATTCAACGTGATCATTGGAGGAGGGAGGAGTCGGTCAGAGGCGGAAGTAGGGGGGATGGGACTAAGGATAGAGCGCAGTGATTGGAGGAGGGAGATGTGCCAAAGCACTCTCGGCACAGACCTGCGCCTCATCCGCAGCCAGGATCCATCCCGGCTCTCCGGCGCTGTCCCGTCCCCACTCGAGTGCCCCACCCCCCACGGCCGGGGGTGGCCAGAGACGTCGGAAGTCAGATGGGAGCGGTGCCCCCAGGCCCACATCCAGCGCAGAGAAGCAGCGCTAAACCCAGCTCAACTCTGCCTGCCCCGCCAGGTTAACCTACTGCCCTGCCTGAACCTGCAGGAAATATGGCCCAGGTTTACAGTCAGCGTGGAGAAGCAGCGCCGGTGTCCCGTCAGTCCAGGCAGGGCTGTAACCCAGCGAGACAGGCAGAGTTGAGCTGCATTTAGCACTGGATTGAGCCTCCGTAGCTTCACGTGTGCGTGTGTGAGTGTAACATGATGACCTACTACGACTAAACCAATGAGTAACAAAAGTATCGATTTTTTTCCATGGCGACTTTTTTTACTCGCGGGCATTTTTTAACATATTGAAAAGAATGTTGCGACCTAGCTGAGGCCTCGAGTAAAGCGGAGACCACTCTCGAGCATAAAAGAGAGTTTCAAAGACCTCCTACGGCCTCGTGTCGACCATGCTGCAAGTATGAGTCGAGGGCAAACTCGCCAGAACTCACGGATTAGGTCGCCCAAGTGGGACAGGCCCTTTACCTTCTTGCTCATTGGCCCAGGCTGTGGTGGGTCTTGCCACATTTTCACACACAGCCTCCGGCATTTCCCAGTATGAATATCAGATGCAGCAAAGCAGCAGAGCTAATTTGCTGATAGTTCTCCACCCCTTACACTGAGTAATCTGCTCCCAATTATTTGTGTTTGCAATTAATGTTTTTAATTAGTTAAGATTATTTTAGGAGTATTTATGTTTTTAATTTCTTATTTCAACAATTTGTGTTAAGGGACTGTTAAAAGCAATGAAAAGCCTTGACAGATTGTACAAGGGGGATGTGGATTGCCATCGATTGGTTTCTTCAGAGTAGTTTTATGACTTTGCTTGTTCTTTCCTACGGGCGGCGCGGTGGCGCAGCGGTAGTGTTGCTGCTTCACAGCATTAGATACCCGGGTTTGATCCTGACTATGGGTGCTGTCTGGAGGGAGTTTGTACATTCTGCCCATGACCTGTGTGGGTTTTCTCCAGGAGCACCGGTTTCCTCCCACACTCCAAAGATGTGCAGATTTGTATGATAATTCGCTTGGTGAAGTTGTAAATCGTTCGTAGTGAGTCTGGCATGATGTTAGTGTGCGTGGATTGCTGGTCAGCGTGGACTCAGTGGGTCCTCCAAACTACCTGATCCAATGATGATTGCATGCCGTAGGCCTCACACTTCTGCTCAAAAATGTTACCTTTGTGGATGTAGCAAAGTTACTGTGCAACATCAGATGTTTTAGTGGTGAATACAGGTGGCAGGCCCCACTCCAGACTCTCTGGTTTGCAATCCTAGATATGGCAGTGGTTGTATTATTAGTCTAGTACTGGTTTATCATCTAGAGAATGTGTTCAAATCCCATTAAGGCAGTTTGAAATTTGAAAACAAAAGGTATTGCTAAAGTGACCATGAATTTAGCAGGTCAAAATATATTTTTTAAAAGACCTTTTGCAAGAACAGACTGAAGTTCCGGACTTTCATGCTGAGCAATGTATGTGTGAATTATCCGATGTGCTTTATTAAACACAGAATGTTATTACTGTCACAAATGCTCTCAAAGCAAAATTCAGGCCATAAACATCACTCTTAAAATACCAACTCCTTTTAGAGCTGGTTCTATTATAATTCTGATTGGCAGCAATCTTTCTCATTCCCAACATACATTTCAAATGGAGAAACTAGAAAATGCGGAAGCTAAAGAAACACTTTTGTTTTCAGCATGGTGGCTATGTGTGTGGAGGTGAGAACCAGTGATTTAAACTGGTTTGGTTTGGTTTCATTTATTATGGGTGAAATCTTGATATGATATGGGGAGAAGAGGAAGTTTGTTTCCATTAGATAGGGTTCTCGGAGTCTAAAGGAGAACCAATTTTCCACAGTGCAACAAAAGGATGGGGACAGGAAGACAATGCCTGCGAGATAAGCAGAATGCAAAATCAGAAGCCCGTTCCTGCTTTCTCCCCATGATACTGTTAGCCCGAAGAGCTATATCTCACTCTCACTTGAATACATCCAGTGAACTCCCTTCTGGCGACCCCCGGCGATGAAAAGTCCACTCTCCCGGGAAAGGCCGCTCCAATCCATGCTGTTAGGCCACGAGGGAGGCAACATGGAAAAAGTCGCCTCTCCGTGGAGGAGGCGACCAAAAGCGGTTTCCCCCTTACCCCCCCCCCCTTACCACCCCCCACACAAAGCACACCGAGAGACACTAAAGCAAACATTTGGACATGCTAAAAAAAACAAAAAAGTAGAAATAACGAACACGCTGCTGGCAGGGCAGCCGTCTCGCAGTGCCCCCACCGACCATTTTGATTATTTTACATCCGGCCTTTGTTACTATCTCAACCTATCTGGCAATCATCCCTCCTCACCTGTATCCTCATCACTGGCCAGTTCCCCTCAACTCTTCCCACCTCTTTCTCTCCTCAACTCCAACAGTCTGAAGAAGAACCTCGACCCAATATGTCGTCAGTTCTTTTCACTCCGTAAACGTTGCCGGGTCTGCTGACACAAAGCTGGGTGGCAGTGTGAGCTGCGAGGAGGATGCTATGAGGCTGCATGGTGACTTGGATAGGTTGGGTGAGTGGGCAGATGCAGTATAATGCGGATAAACGTGAGGTTATCCACTTTGGTGGCAAGAACACCTTCCACTGCCTGATCTCTGTGTCTCCCTCTCCCCTGACTCTGAAAAAGGGTCTTGACCTGAAACGTCACCCATTCCTTCTATCCAGAGATGCTACCTGTCCTGCTGAGTTACTCCGGTATTTTGTATCTTAATTTTGAGATAAGGCAATAACCTTAATCAAATGGTGACCACAAATGGTCACATGATCAGATTCCATGTGGTATACTGTCACATAATCAAGCTTCCAGACACTTGTTCAACAGAACTGGCATTGTTATGATAAAATAAACCTGGACCCAAGGACAAATAGTGCAATTAATATAAGTATCTTGGGCCATGGTAAAGATAAAATAACAAAGTTAGTTTAAGATTTAAATAAGTTTGACTTCTTGATTTTCTTTATAAATATATCCTCCAGCACAATTAGATGATCTGTTCATTTGTATATTTGTCAGTTTAGGATGGATTAATTAGTTTTTAGCAGTCTTTATAACGTATTAATCGTCCATCATTTGGCATTATGAATTCTGAGATATCATAAGGTCATAAGTGATAGGAGCAGAATTAGGCCATTCGGCGCATCATGTCTACTCCGCCATTTAATCATGGCTGATCTATCTCTCCCATCTAAAAGCCCTGATTCGAACTCTGAGATTTACAGAAGTGGCCGCTCGTAGGTACTCGGGGCTCTCGTGGACATTTTTCAACATGTTGAAAAATCTTCACGAGTCTTCCCGAGCTTACCTGCCGTTAGCGAGTCTTCCCAAGTACCTGCCGTTAGCGTTACGAGCCGCTAAGTGACGTCCCCAAGCTCTGACATACCCGCCACGTTAATTCTACGTGCTTATCACGAGTTTGATTTTTTTTAAACTTGGGGGAGCTCTTGAATGAACTCGTACAGTGGGACAGGGCTTTAACCCCATTCTCCTGCCTTCTCCCCATAACCTCTGACATATATGTGGAATATGTGGAAAGTCTAAAGATTTCTAAAGCAGAATACTGGTCTTATCAGAAAATATTTATTAACTAATAAACTGCTTATTTGTGGATTATAATTAGGGTAAATCAATGAAGTCACTTCAATGGGCGAATGAAAATATTTTTACCTGCAGTTGTGACTAATTGATGTATTGAAGTGAAACCCAAGAGGAAGAAAAGACAATAACAGCAACAACAATGTAACAATGTACAATGTACTCTCAAACTGAAAGGTTCAAATTACTAAATCCTTCTGTGTCATGGATTGTAAAACACTACTTGAAATAAGATTTCACATGGGAAGATGTTTTAGTGTATTATGTGGAATAAGATGCTTGAACATGTGAAGTAGTAAATGAGATTCAACAATTAGTTAAGCAATTAAAGCACATTTTTGACCTTCCCCTCCCACTCCCTCTGTTGCTTCTGAAATATTTTGTGCTTGACCGCTGAAATTGCAAACTAGAGGGCTGCCTAATAGTGGGATACGCACTTTGCAGCATTTGCAAACCAGTGTCTTGCCTGTATTGATAACTAGTATCAACCCAGGGGATATGGGGAGAAGGAGGGAGATATAGACCAGCCATGATTGAATGGCACGATGGGCCGAATGGCCTTAATCTGCTCCTATCAACAATGACCTTATAACCCAGGCCACACTCTCATTTCGCTCCTGCTATCGGGAAGGAGGAGTAGGTGCCTGACAAAGTAACGTCTAGGTTCAGGAACAGCTTCTTCCAAACAACAATTGAACAATACAATCTACAAACTGCCTTAGTTTCACTGGCGACATCAAGGCTTTGTTTTATTTGTGCAGTTTTTTTTATTTATTGAACAATGATGTGTTTGTTTATCATATTATCCATTGAGTACAGTGTTTGCAAACCTGTTGTTTTGCGTCAAGTAAGAATGTTGTTGTTCCGTTTCGGTACATATAACAATAAAACACTCATAAATATTATTTGCAGTTTGCAGCCTAAACATTAATTTTATTATCACACTGGCAGGAATGTATATCAAACATTACTACCTCAACAGCAATAGTGTTCATGGTCTTTACTGTGAAATGGAAGAGCCTTAAATATTTGTAAATGTATTATTTGGTTGCATTTGCTGCCTTTGATTACATGCAGGTTGCAAAGGGAGGGAAATATGAAAGCAACAAAAGTTGCCATGTCAAAATTGAACTGTTTTTATACATCTTTAATCTGTTGGTTGTTGTCAATGTTATATTATCCGAATTGGCATATTTACCTCATCATCATTTTGTACCTGCCTCAGGGAGTTAACCTCAAATAGATCCTCCACATGTAATGCCAGAATGCCAGTCTTACTTCTTTATGATAAACTTAGAAAATATTCAAACTTAAATTAAGTTCAGGTGAAGTTTATTTTAGAAATTGCAAGATAAATCCAGCAGATTAAAGCCAACAGGAACAATGGTGGTTGTGTCTTAATTTCAAACCGTGTCAATGGATATTTTTAAGGCAGAGATAGACAGATTCTTGATTAGTACTGGTGTCAGGGGTTATGGCAGGAGAATGGGGTTCAGAGGAAGGGATAGATCAGCCATGGTCTATCGCTTCCTCTTAATGGTGGAGTAGACATGAGGGGCCGAATGGCCTAATTCTGCTCCTATCACTTATGGAGCCTGTATTACATTTCTTCCAATTTTTATTTCCATAAAAGTGAAAATTACCTGGTTTCAACATTGCCATCTTCAAATGCTTTCTATTTTTTGCTTTCTGGACCGCGGGAGAAGAACAAGGGAAGAGATAAGACTTTTGCCTTCCATCACAGTGAGGAGGTGTTGGAGATTGACTGTGATGGATGTTTGTGTATAGTGTGTTAAGTGTGGGTCTTGGTTATTTTTGTAATTGTTAAGACTGTAGAAAATGCAATTTTGTTCAAACCAAGCTGTTTGAATGACAATAAAAGGCATTCTATGCTATTCTATTCTATTCTGTTTTCCATACAAACTGATGTGGTTTAGTTTAGTTTAGAGATACAGTATGGAAACAGGCCCTTCAGCCTATCGAGTCAATCAGCCGTTCACACGAGTTCTATGTTATCCCACTTTCTCATCCACTCCCTACAAATTAGGAGAATTTACAGAGAACAATTAACCTACAAGTCTGCATGTTTTTGGGATGTTTTTGGGAAGAAACCGTGCACCCAGAAGAAACTCACGCTGTCACTGGGAAAACCTGCGCGCTCCACCCAAACAGCACCCAAGTCAGGATCGAACCGGTCTCTGGCGCTGTGAGGCTGCAGCTCTACCAGCTGCACTACTGCGCTGTCTGCAGGGAGAAGCGTTTTTGAGTGGCTGCTGAGATGCAAGTGGCGATGAGTTTGACTGATGCAGGTAGTTAAGGGGAGCAAGAAGCAAGTGCTAGGAGAATAGGAATATGCTGATTCGGGTGAAGTGACTGAAGGAAGGTTTTGCACCTGCAGAAACACATGCTGTTATTGAAAGCAGAATACAACAGGTAAGACTACACTGAGAAAGGGAATAAGACCCAGTGTCCTGGTGCAGGTAGAGGATACATTTATTGCCTAAGATTGTGAAAGGAGAAAGTGTGCTAACTTTCTTTAATTAAATGGTGTTGCTGAAACTCTTGTGTCATTGCAGTCAGTTCCTTGATGTGTTGTTTCGGGTGCAGACTGTCCCTCCAACCCCAGCCGGTTTCTCCAAAACTCAGTTGTGCAATTCCTTGTTACTTTTAAGAAACCGTACGTACCCTCCAAGTCCTTGCTGGTGAAATAAGGATGATCTAAAAATCTCACCCCCTGTTGCAGCCATTCGACAGTGAATGTCTTGGGTCCCAAAGCCCTTATATCCACAGGGCAGAAGATAGTTGTAGGATGGAATATTTCTCACTTTAATGGATAGATGTATATCCAGCAACGCTTAAGAAACATAATCAAAACGTCCGGGCAAAGGACCCAACCAGATTGGCTACACATCCATCACCCTAACAATTCACTCTCCACCACCAGTACACCATTTGCATGGTTCCGTAATGTTCAGTGGCGTTATTCACATTAGTAACACTCCAAGGCTTCTGTCACAGGCACCCTCCAACATGCACCCTCCAACATGCACCCTCCAACATGCACCCTCCAACATGCACCCTCCAACAAACACAAGCAAAAAGCAACAGGCTAATGGCTACCATCACTTGCAAGCACCCCTCCATGTCGCGCACTGCCCTGATATAGGGATGCATTGCCAGTCACTCCTCATTGCTAGATCGAGATCCTGTAACTCTCCACACAACAGCAATGTACTGTAGCTGCATCACAAATGCTCTGGTGGAGCAGGCGGCATGGCAGCACAGTGGTAGTGTTGCTGCCTCACTGCGCTTACAGTATTAGAGACCCGGGTTTGATCCTGACTACAGGTGCTGTCTGTACGGAGTTTGTACGTTTCCCCCATGACCACATGGATTTTCTTTGAGATCTTCGGTTTCCTCCCACACTCCAAAGTCGTACTTAATTAATTAAAGGTTAATTGGCATGGTATAAATATAAATTATCTCTGGTGTGTGTAGGACAGTGTTGGTGCGCGGGGATCGCTGGTCAGTGCGGACTCATTGGACCGAAGGGCCTGTTTCCGCGCTGTATCTCTAAACTAAACAAAATAAGAGAAAGAAAGTAGCGGTGAAGAGATTGTTAGTTTTTGCCTGGATGAAAAGATCACTTAACTGAAGACGCACTTGATATGTAAGGTATATAGCTGTCCATAAAGTTTATGTTTAATAAAACTGCACCTAAACTCAGGCACAGTTTTCTTTGACTGAATATGTGATGCAATGGAATTAATTCCATGTTTTATGCGTAAGCTGTTCATTTGACATTCAATGTGCCCTAAACCAACCAATGTCGGAATTAATCTGAATGCTAATTCTTGCTCATTACTGCAGTGAAATTATGCAAATTGTATTATAATGTAGCACTTGGCATGAGAAAATAATTTGGTCTAAATCCCTTACACATATTCAATTCATACATTCTCAGTCTCATTTTTAAAAACTGTACAAAAAGCATTTTCAATCTTCTACCTCCTCCAATTCCTTTAAAACACTACAAAATATTGCAAAATATTGTTGAATACCTCTTTAGTTTTCCACCGCCTCCAGCCATCTGCCTTGCAATAGAGATTGAATGCAATGTTGTTGGTTTGGGCACCATGCAACAAAAGGACCAACTACTTATTCATACCCATTCTTTGATTACATTAACGATATGGCTTGTTAATTCCAAACATTGCAAACACTATTATTGTAAAGCCAAATGAATATTACAGAGTGCCAGTGGAAAACAAACAAGGATGCATCCCAGTAATGTACTGGCTGATAGTAGAAGCATGTAGCCAACTGCCCTGGATCCCAGCCAAGTTAGTGCACCTGATTTTATACTATACTAGACCAAGTGGGTCCCTGTCACATGGGAGGCCTGGTCCTCCAACGCAATCCGTTCCTCCAACGCAATATTCCACCACTCACCCATAGCCCCTACAGGAGGCTTGGTCCTCCAACGCAACCCATTCCCGGACGCAATATTCCACCACTCACCCATTCCCCCAATGTAACCTGTTCCCCCAATGCAATATTCCACCACTCACCCATAGCCCCCAACTGCACAGCCGCGACTCATTTCGCCCCATCCTCCAGGACTCCCCCCCCCCTCCTCTTCACCCTCCCTCTTTTTAAACTTAAAAAGAAAATCCAATACCCTTAACCTGCCCTGCCTGTTACAAGGTTTCAAATGAGAGGACTCAGTGACCTGTCTTTGTAACATTGTAAAGGGCAGAGGAATTTGATTTTTTACAGTGAAAAGTTAAGTGAAAAGTTAAAATGTTAAAGTTAAAATTGTGATTAACTTGTAAAATATACCATCAATCTGAACAAAACTTGATACAACACACCACAGAACAATGGCGAGTAAGGGGGTCCAAAAATTGTAGCACTATCGTGTACCATTTTGGCATAATTTCAGTCATGACAGATAGACAGACAGACAGTCAGACAGGCAGTCAGACAGACAAACAGACAGACAGACAGACAGACAGACAGACAGACAGACAGACAGACAGACAAATAAGATGAAAGTTTTAGTAATATATAGATGATCTTTAAGAAGAAGGCATGGAGAACGTGTGTGGGAAGGAACTGCAAATACTGGCTTAAACTGAAGATAGACATACTCTCCATCCCTCCCCCACCCAAGTCATACTAGTTTCAAAGCTGTCTTGTTGAGTCTCATTGTCTACATTCATTTTCACCTAGCTCACAGCTAACAATGGCCTTTATATGATGTTCTTTCAATTACCCATTGCAACTTTTAATATCCAAAAAAACTCTCGACATCAGCAATAGTAATGAATGCATTAGCCGTGAGGCCATTTGGAAATTAATATTCAATTGTGCTTCTTGAGCAAAGCTTGAGTGACTTCAGAACCTGGTTTGGGCTTGCTGATGGGTTGTTTTATTATTATTAATGTTTAGTGTTTTCTGAGTCATTTGTAACTGTCATTGTATGTCATGTTGTTACTTGTGGGCGGAGCACCAAGGCAAATTCCTTGTATGTGAATACTTGGCCAATAAACTTGCTTACTTACTAACTTACTTAATTAACATGGCCCTGGGATTGGTAGAAATTCAAAATTGTTCCTAGTGGAGGATAGTGTTAATGTACGGGGATCGCTGGTGTGTGCAGACTTGGTGGGCCAAAGTGCCCATTTCCACGCAGTATCTCAAAGCTAAAAACTAAAATAACATAGATCTTGCTGGTGAGGGGTAAGTGGGAGGGACATAGTGGGGCAGGTTGCATGATCCATTCTTCTTGCTTGCGTTAGCCTTCCCAACAACCCATTCTAACCGAGGCTGCTCTCCGGTAAGAGAACTACTGTAACAGTTGTTCTGTTCCTGCTCTTCACAAAACTGGAGCAATGCCTTCAGCTGTAATTTTAACTTGAGTCACGAGTGCCGTGTGGGAATGTGGCCATCTCAACCGCTCAAAGGTGGGCCAGTTGTCACAGAGATGCTCAATCACCCTGGTTAATCACAAAGGCCATGTAGGATTCCTGAGACCTGACTGAAGAACGTTGGCCTCAAAGACATACAGGTTTGTAGGCTAATTGGCTTGGTATCAATGTAAAGTTGTCCCTAGTGTTTAGTTTGGTTTAGTTTAGTTTAGAGAAACAGGCCCTTTGCTCACCGTGCCTGCACCAACCAGCGATCCCCTCACATTAACACTATCCTACACACACTAGGGACAATTTACACTTATACCAAGTGTAGGATAGTGTTAGTGTGTGGGGAGCGCTGGTTGGAGTGGGCTCTGTGGGCCGAAGGGCCTGGTTCCGTGCTGTATCTCTAAACTAAACTAAACTAAATGGGCAACCATCACCAGGTTTTGGCAGTCTAACCAGGATATTTCCATCGCAGAGCTAAGAAACATTAACACTCTGCTGACCGCACTGAAGACTACACGTCAGCAACATTTATAACTCTGGTGGATGCTCAAGTAATTGTCTGACAACCTTTGGTCACTCTTGTGGAACTTAATTTGTGATAAGGGGTTCTAATGGGCATATATTTTCCATTGAAAATATGACACGAACTGCTGGAGCAACTCAGTGGGTCAGGCAGCAATATTGGAGAACACGGATATGCTACATTCTAGTTTGAAACCCTTCTGCTGATGGATTCTAGTCTGATTGAAGTGTCACAACCTAAAACATAGTTTTTCCATGTTCTCTAGAGATGTTGCCTGGTCTGCTGTGTTACTCCAGCACTTTGGGTCTTTTTTGTAATCCAACACCTGCAGTTCCTGTAGGAAGAAACTGCAGATGCTGGTTTAAATTGAAGCTGGACCCAAAATGCTGGAGTGACTCAGGGGACCGGCAGCATCTCTGGAGAGAAGGAATGGGTGACGTTTCAGTGTCGAGACCCTTCTTCAGACTGATGTCAGGGGAGTGGGAGGTACATAGGTAAGGAAGTGTATAGATAAGGAAGTGCAAAGTGTGAAAACAGGACAAAGGGTACGGAGATCAAAGAAAATGTGGAATAGATCATTGTTAGTTGGGAGAAGGTAACAACAAAGCAAATAGATAAAATGTTGTCGGAGACAGTAAGACGGGTCGGAGAACTGGGGAGGGAGGGGATGGAGAGAGAGGGAAAGCAAGGGCTACTTTAAGTTAGAGAGGTCAATGTTCATACCACTGGGGTGTAAGCTGCCTAAGCAAAATATGAGGTGCTGTTCCTCCAATTTGTGCTGGGCCTCACTCTGACAATGGAGGAGGCCCAGGACAGAAAGGTCAGTGTGGGAATGTGAGGGGGACTTAAAGTGTTTAGCAACCGGGAGATCAGGTAGTTTCGGGTGGACTGAGCAGAGGTTTTCAACGAAACGATGGCCGAGCCTGTGCTTGATCTCGCCGATTTACAGAGTGTGACACCTGGAACAGCGGATACAGTAGATAAGGTTGGAGGAGGTGCAAGTGAGCCTCTGCCTCACCTGAAAAGACAGTCAGGGTCCTTGGATGGAGTCGAGGGGGGAGGTAAAGGGAGAGGTGTTGCACCTCCTGCGGTTGCAGGGGAAGTACCTGGGGAGGGGGTGGTTTGGATGGGAAGGGACGAGTTGACCAGGGAGTTGCGGAGTTCCTTGTGTCTACATTCATTTGCTGTAATCTGCTTTTGTATAGAGTTTGTGGGGCTGAACATTGCTGTAACAACAGTGGAAGTGGCACAGTGGGTGCTGTATGGATGGCAGCAAATCTGCCACATTATATCACCTCCTTTCAACAGGGGAGAGGGGGTGTACGGTGGCATAGTGGTAGAATTACTGCCTTACAGTACTAGAGACCCGGGTTCGATCCTGACTACAGGTGCTGTCCGTAAGGAGTTTGTACGCTCTCCCGTGCCCATGTGGGTTTTCTCTGGGTGCTCTGGTTTCCTCCCATGCTCCAAAGACATACAGGTGTGTAGGCTTATTGGCTTTGGTAAGAATAGTAAATTGTTCCTAGTGTGTAGTATAGAGTTAGTGTACGGGGATCACTGGTCGGCGTGGACTCGATGTGTCGAAGAGCCTGTTGCCGCATTGTATTGCTGAAGTAATAACGAAAGGCAGATTATCCCATCAGCGGCAACCCTGCATGCAATTGCTTTTCTCTCAGAGGATCCAACACCCAGACATCACGAGCATGTTATAGTCAAGTCAAGTCAAGTCAAGTCACTTTTATTTCTATAGCACATTTAAAAAACAACTCTCGTTGACCAAAGTGTTTTACATTGGTGGAGGTACTAACGTTATACAACAGTGGTTCATAGATTAAGTACGTACATAAATACATACATATAGCCCTCACTCAGAGGACGTCAAGAAAGGCTTGAGAGTAAAGATGAGTTTTAAGTCTCGACTTAAAAGAGTCGATGGAGGGGGCAGTTCTGATGGGAAGAGGGATGCTGTTCCATAGTCTAGGAGCTGCAACCTCAAAGGCACGGTCGCCCCTGAGCTTATGCCTAGACCGCGGATGGTCAGTAACCCCAAGTCGGCCGATCAGAGGGACCTGGAGGTGTAGTGGTGGGTAAGCAGACTTTTGATGTAGATGGGGGCAAAAGTTCGTGGGAATCTCACCTTTGGACCATTTATTTTTTATGTTTCTGACTGACAAGTGTAATTGTGCATTTTCCTACATTTGCAACATCATTGCCCGCTCTTTTTGCAAGATCCATAGGGTCTTCTTTCAACGAGTACCTGCAGTTTCTTACCACTCATGTTTCTATAGGCACAGGTTATTGATTGGGGGCGATCAGCCATGATCACAATGAATGGCGGTGCTGGCTTGAAGGGCCGAATGGCCTCCTCCTGCACCTATTTTATATATTTCTATGTTTCTTTTTACCCGTCTCTATGACGTTTGCAGCTTCCTAAAGTTCCTTCATGACGTACATTCTTATATCTTTATGTATTCAGCAAAGTTAGCAACATATCTTCAGTACCTTGTCTGGGTCATTAATATGGATTACAAGAAGCTGAGGCTCCATCATTGTGACATACTAATCATTACAATCTTATTAACCAGACAAAGATCTTCTATCTGAGTCTTTAGTCAAGGAGTGGTGAATCCGTAGAATTCATTCCCACGAACAAGTCAATGAGAATCTTTAAGTCAGAGATTGTCAGATACTTGATTAGTATGGGTGTCAAGGGTTACGGGGAGAAGGCAGGAGAATGGGGTTGATATGAAAAGATAGATCAGCCATGGTTAAAATGTAGAGTAGACTTGATGGGTCAAGTGGCCTACTTCTGTTCCCATGACTTATGACCATACGTCTATTTCTGCAACAGGGAAACACCCCTGAGGTGAAAGCAGATTGGTGTCCCACTTTCTCTCCTGTTCTCTCTCATCTTCTTCTCTTTCTTCCTCCTCCCTCCTTCCTCCTTCCTCCTCTCTCTGCCATCCTCCCTTCTCCTCCTTCCTCCTTCCTCTCTCACCCTCTTTCCCCCTCGGATGCCTAGGTGTTATAGGGAGTCTGCAAGGTTGAGGTGACCGACCATACCAACATCCGCTAATTTGACCCAGTGGTTCCCAGTGATGCTGGAGATGGGCCTCTCCTGGCCTGCCAGCCAGTGATAGGGATCAGAGTGGCATCTGAGGGAGGGAGGCGCTGTCACACCTGTTTCAAATATAATTTGTAACTCTGAGGATCCCAGTAAGGTGTTGTTGAAGATCTCTAACTAATCCAATTATTTACCATAACATTTCTCTGGGAGCTCATTTTCAAATCAGCTCCAGCTTGAGATCTTATAGTCAATAATTCTGCCTATAGTTGAACCATTGTGATTCTAATGCATTAAAATCATTAGATTTAGAAGATTTTCTGACTGCCATCGGATGTAAGATTTCCATGATTCTTTGTGAGTTCTCCAGACTGGAAATTTGGTCTTGAAGTTTCATTTCAACTGAGTTGCTTATTGATTATCTGTTTCCTGTTAGTCACCCATTCATCTATTTATTATCTCTGCCAGCAGGAGCATTTGAAGGAGACTTTGAAAATCCTTGAATTGGTTTCTCAATTTGACTGGAAACATTTTGCTGTAACAAAGCTGTGATCAGCGGCTGCCTCTTTTGAGAATCTGGAGTCAGACATTTACATGATGCGGACGACTATCAAAACTGACAAAGCTCAAGTCGAGTCTCATTGCTGGGATCTTGGCTGGAGATCCCAGTCTGCTTACCCTACCAACATTTTAAAGGATTCCGTAGAGATAGCTTTGGTTCTAACTCTCCATTGCATTGAAGTGTCCTGTCTTAACATCAGCCTTGAAACATACGTGGGGTGCAGGTTGAACACTGCCTAGTGAACCAGGAGGTCTGTGCAAGGTTTGAGCTCTTGATCATTGACGATGCTTTTCCTCAGTTGGCCAAAATACTGCAGGTCCCAGGACTTAATTGTGACATTAACTAGGTATGTTACAAAACTTACCTTCAGCGGTGCTGCAATTCTGCCACTGGCCGTGTGCGCGATTTTGGCGCGTTTGAGGGGGGGGGGGGCGGGGTTAAAACGGGGGGTTTTCCCGACCTGGTCCTGAATTATATTTGTTAGAGTGCAAGATGTTGCTAAAGAATCGTTCCTGCGGCCGTTGTGCATGTTTTTTTCAAAAATTCACCCGACAAGTTAATCGCTGTGAATGATTTTAAAATCAGCTTCTGAAGCCGTCAATGCCGAAAACGGGGACGGATTTTATGGAGGACCAGGTAAAATAAAGTAGTTCATTTTTATATATAAAAGTGTTTCTTAAGATGTATTTAATTCACATTTTATGTTGCGAAACGGTGATTTCCCCCCCCCCCCCCCGAAGAACCGGCAGTGTATTTGCTGCTGATATGGGGGACTAAATTCACCGCACCCTGAACGTTCCAAATGGTCCCGTTCCAGAAAATCCCACTCGCAAGCTGATTTAAATGGCCATTAATTTACAGGTATTAAACATTAAATTCCTTCCATTTGGCCTATAAAACCATGACAATGAGATTTAAAAATTATGTTATATTCTGAATAATTGTGTGAATGTTATTTGGACACTTAGGCTATTTAAAAATGTTAATCTATTCTTAAGAAATGGATAGATGTTTAGATCTAGTAATTTAATTTTGTAATTAGCTACAATTAGGTAACTAACTAATTATATGCTTTAATTTCAAGTAATCTAAGTAAGATTGTTTCATATTTTTTTCAGAATGCTTCAATCTATAATAACTGATAATTTCTTTCAGTTCTCTTAAATTTTAAGAAAGTTATTGGCTTTTAAATGTTCTCGATCACAGCTTTTGTGTTAATTCAATGAAAAAGCAATAGGGAACAAGGTGCCAATTTCCGAGTATGAAAATGGCCATAACCTTTTTAATACTGAAGATATGAAAGTGAATTAGGTGTCAAATTAAACTTATTTTTATGCTTTATCTGATGGGACAAATTAAAAACTTGATTTTTAAAATCTCAAAATTTTGGAACATTGCTACATTAACATCAACTCTGTGAGGTGGATCCTGAGACGTAATCCATTTGTACCAGACTATCATTGTTAACCCTGTTATGATACGATGCGGTACGATACTATATGATACGATGCAATACCGTACAATAAACTGTATTTATCCCAGGAGGAAATTTGATCAGGAACTGTTGCTGTGCAGTGAAGGCAGTGTTGTAGGGAACCTTGCTCCTGTCAATGGCTGATATAAGGCCCACTATTTCAAACTCCAGTAAATAAATCAACCATGATTTGAATCTTGTCCTTCAGGAAGGTGAATGAATGTCTAATCTGTGTATTGCTGCTCAATGATGTGATCTTAATTCTGGAGGGGAAGTAAGGAAGTTAAAGAGTTCCACACTTATTGTGTGGGAGCTCATTGGAGACAATATTGTGCCAAAGAAGATTGAAAAGAGAGTTGGGGTGAGGACATAATTTTGCTTGATGCCAGTCTAAACTGGGACTGGGTCTGTGGTATATCCATTGGTTAGAGTCATGGCTTGGATGTCATCGGTGAAGATAATGTAAAATTGTGGAGACATTTTGAAGATAGACTTTCTGCAAAATAGTTGACAGAGTCAAAAATCTTATGCAAGATGAAGGAAGATTATGTACAGTATTTGACACTGCTCCAGGCTTTTTTTTCTTTGGGATTAAAATCATTCACATGACATCTCTGTGTAGATACAATACACAACACAAATTATTGATATCACTGCTGCATTAGCTTTGTTGTTCCTCTGTCTCTCTGTGTGACCTCCACAATCCATTACATGTGCAGCTGGTCCTAAGATGAGTGTGGAACCTTGGTAGTTGCAGAAAATACTCACAAATTTTCTTAAAAGCCTGAAGTTAAAATTGTCATGGGCAGGGAAAGAACAAAAAAAATTGGTAGTACGTTCTTGATAATTTAACACCCTGCTCCACCTGTTTCCTTTGAGCGCAGAAAGGTAAAATTAAGACTTTTCAGAATGTCTAAATTAACTGCTTCAGGAAAATGTTTCCAATCCTCTGTGGCATCTGGGATGATGCCGGGTTTGGCAGTGACCACACCAACACTTGTAGTTAGGTATCCGTATAACAGCACCTCATATTACACTTGGGCGGCTTACACACCAGCAGTATGAACATTGACTTCTCTAACTTCAAGTAACCCTTGCTCTCCCTCTCTCTCCATCCCCTCCCCCTTCCCAGTTCTACGACCAGTCATACTTTCTCCGACTACAGTTTATCTCTGTTTGCTTTGTTGTTACCTTCACCCAGCTAACAATGATTATTTGCCTTTGGGAGCTCCAACCATGGGAGCCTGCGGACTTACCATCACAGAGCTCGCGATTCCTTTGCCAGGGATTGACCTCTGGGCTCCAATCATGGGAGCCTGAGGATTTTAACATCGTGGAGCTCGCGGTCTCTGGTTAGAGACCGACTTCGGGAGCTCCAAGCCGCAGGAACTTCGACCGCCTCAATCGCGGGAGCTTCGATCGCCCCGAAGCGGGATAAATTCAGAAACATTCTGGGGATATTGACAGTCAGCTAAGACAGATTGAGTGGATAAAGGGTTGCCAAGGTTTTGTGGGCAGAATTCATAATGGCCCAAACTCACGGCAGGATTTGTGAATGGAAGACCTCCCACAGCACAAAGCCACTGCTGACAGCTGTAATAAGGTATTCTCAGTGGGGAATGCCATAGAGATCAGTTGGATCGTTACCGACTGCAGAATGTAGCCATTCTGTAAATTGCTGAAGAAATCCTGAGGCTATGAAAAGTATTATGACTAACCTGAAATGTTATCTCTGCTTTTCTCTTCCTGGGTGCTGCATGAATTGCTCAGTATTTCCAGCATTTTGGGGCTTTCATTGCAAATTTCCAGCCTTTCCATTATTTAGTTTTTTGCACAATAAGTTATACAGTACAGAAACCCAGCCTATGGCCCATCTCATCTACACCATGCAAGGCTCCTTCCAGACTTAGTGCCATTTGCTTTTATTTGTGCCATGTTCCTCTATTTTTCACATTTGTACCTGTCCAAATGTCTTTTAAACATTCTAACTATATCTACCACCAACACTTCTTTTGATATCTTTTTCCATGTACCCACCATCATCTGTGTGAAAAAATGTCCCCAGCATGAATCCTTTAAATCTCTACTTTCTTGCCTAGAAATATACCCTCTAGTTTTAGGCTCCCCTATCCTTGGATCATTTATCTTGTCTGGTACCCTTATCTATATAACTAAAATTCTCATTGACCACTTCCTGTCTGTGCTGTATATGGATTTTAGAAAAAACACTACCATATCACTATGATTTTGGCCATCTTACACACAGTCCTCCTCCGCTGAGGCAGCCCCGAGGATTTTTCCGATCGATGAAAAATAAAAAAGTTATGAGTGTTTAAAAATCTTGAGATCAGCTGATTGGCCATCTTACCTGTTAATCACCATGATGAAGGTAACGCCCGCAGGACTCCAAAATCCCGGATGACTGGACATGAGTCAATCACTCTGGAAGATCGTGAGGGAGAGTCCACAACTGTGATTCTAAGCTGTGAATCAACTGAACTGTGAGTCTGCAATGTACTTGCAATAAATGATTTGTTAACCCTTAACGACAATGTAATGAGTTGTTTGGCAATTTGGTGGCCTGCATGCTGCTTGAAATGCTATGAAATTGAATGTGGTGGCCTGCACACTGCTTGAAATGCTATGAAATTGAATGTGGTGACCTGCATTCCGCTTGAAATGCTATGAAATTGAATGTGGTGGCCTGCACTCTGCTTGAAATGCTATGAAATTGAATGTGGTGGCCTGCACTCTGCTTGAAATGCAATTTCGAGGAATAGCCGTGAGTGAACTGCCAGCCCACCAGCCCTAAGTTACTGAGCTGCCAGCCAATCAGCCCTGAGTAACTGAGTGGCCAGACCACCAGGCATGCGTGACTGAGCTGCCAGCATACCAGGCCTGAGTGATTGAGCTGCAGCCTACCAGGCCTCAGCTGCCAGTCCAAGAATCCATTCGGCCCACAATGTCTATACTAGCCCTCTTGAAACCAGTCCCTTCGGCCAACAACACCTATACTAGCGCTCCAGAAAGCCCCCCTCTCCCACTGGCCACCAATATTGGAATTGTTGGAGAGGTGGAATATTGCGTTGGGGGACCAGCCCTCCCGTGTGAACATGGGACCCAACGGGTCCCACTTAGTCTAGTGATTTTATAAAAAAGAGGTTAGGTCACCCATCGGCTTTCTTCACTGCAGTGGGAATGGCCCCAACCATAATGTAAGTGCATGTATTTTTGACTTGTTGAACACTTTTATTCATGCTATTATTAATTGAATGGCCTACTTCAATATCTTTTCACTGAGTCATACAGTATGGAAACAGAGCCTTCGGAGCAACTTGCCAATGCCGACCAAGTTGCCCCATCTACGCTAGTCCTACCTGCCCGCATTTGGTCCAAATCCCTCTAAACCTTTCCTATCCATGTACCTGCCTAAATGACTTGTTAACGTTGTTATAGTACCTGCCTTAACTACTTCCTCTGGCAGCTTGTTCCACCAACTTCTGTGTGAAACATTTGCCCACAGGCTCTATGAAAACTTTCTCCTCTATCTATTAGCTATTTGGAGATATCATTTAACATTGCTCTAAGAATCTCAGGACATTTGGCTTCACTTGATGTCAGAATATTTAAGTGCCTGCCTCTGTATCCCATGAGGGATTTAAATGTGGTTCTAAAGTTATATTGTAAAAATATAACAATGGGAAATTTCAGGTTTTTCGTATTCATGTGAATAAGGTCAAATGAGGATACATTTTCCAAGGATAGAAACAAATTCATCCACAGCCACTGAAAGATGCTGGAAATTAATAACAAACACATCAAAATGTTGGAGGTATAGTATGGATCAAACATCATCATCAGGAAAGGAAATAATCAATGTTTCAGGTCAAAACCCCTTCGTAAGGACGATGTCACATTAAAAATGAGAAAACGTACATTTTAAGTTGCAAAGATACGTGGGATTGGATAGGATGCAGACCAAATGTCAAGATTCAAGATTCAAGATTCAAGAGAGTTTATTGTCATGTGTCCCAGATAGGACAATGAAATTCTTGCTTTGCTTCAGCACAACAGAATATAGTAGGCATGAATACAGAACAGATCAGTGTGTCCATATACAATTATATAAATATATACACACATGAATAAATAAACAGATAAAGTGCAAATAAACAGATAATGGTCTATTAATGTTTTGTTTCAGTTGAGTTTAATAGCCTGATGGCTGTGGGGAAGTAGCTATTCCTGAACCTGGACGTTGCAGTCCTCAGGCTCCTGTACTTTCTACCTGAAGGTAGCAGGGAGTTGAGTGTGTGGCCAGGATGGTGTGGGTCCTTGATGATGCTGCCAGCCTTTTTGAGGCAGCGACTGCAATAGATCCCTTCGATGGTAGGGAGGTCAGAGCCGATGATGGACTGGGCAGGGTTTACTACTTTTTGTAGTCTTTTCCGCTCTTGGGTGCTCAAGTTGCTGAACCAAGCCACGATGCAACCAGTCAGCATGCTCTCTACTGTGCACCTGTAGAAGTTAGAGAGAGTCCTCCTTGACATACCGACTTTCTGTAATCTTCTCAGGAAGTAGAGGCGCTGATGTACTTTCTTTATAATTTCATCAGTTTCTCGGACCATGTATCATGTTAACAATGACTTAAAAAGAACAACAGTTATAAATTGAAAATAGAAAGGAAATAAATCAAAGCATAGAGGTACAGCAACATATGTGGAGAAAGAGGGAGTAAAAAATAGAATGATCATCTAAAAATATTAAATTAATAATTAGAGTCATAGAATATTGTAGTTATACATAATGGAATGAGGCCTTTTGGCTCAACCCGTCCACGCCAACCAAGATGGACCATCGAAGTTTGTCCCATTGGCCTGCATTTGGTCCATATCCCTCTAAATCTTTCCTCTCCATATTAAGCCCCAAGACTTCATTGTACTCAACTAGAGTCAAGATGCTGTCCCTCCAGATCACATTGGGAATTATTGGAATAATATTGAAAGCAATTTTGTATTCAGTTTCAACATCCACTCATTATGACATGAAAGAGCCACAGTTGAAAAGACTTTTGTTTAAAATACCTCAGACACACTGGTTTGTACCACAATGCCAGGTCTCCATTGATAGGCAGAAGTACGAACTTTGCACTAAGGGAATTGCAATGCCTGGTTATTTGTCTTGTGAGTGCAACCTGTGAAACTTTGGAAATGCATGAGACTTGGTCATACAAGATTTCCACCCTCTTCTTTGTAGTTCAACCAACCAGCATTACCTAGAAACTTTTATACAACTCAAAAAAAAAATAGTCCCATCCAGTTGAAAATTGATTTAACCTGGAATATATTAAGAATATAAATGTGTTTATGTCTAGGTGTTTCACAACAGGGCAGGAAATTCAGTCCTTGACTTTTCAATTTGTCTTCAGTTTGCAGTAATACCAATTTGCCCCCAACCTTGGCAACCCCAGTACAATTTCCCAAATCATTTCCAGTATCTCTTTCTTCCATGCTGGTGTGAAAGATTGAAATGCAGGCCATGATTTCCCTGTCATCCTCTTTCCATTACCTTGTTTCCTTTCCTGCAGTGTGTTCTTCCCATCTTCGTCATTCTTTCACACTTTCATTCTCAGTGCTCTCGTTCCATTTGTTTCTCTCATTCATTCTCACATTTTTTTCTTAATACCTTCATGTGTTTTGTTCATTCCACTTATCCTCTTTGTATGCAGGGGAATCATAACCTGCATGTGTAGGAAGGAACAGCAGATACTGGTTTACACTGAAGATAGACTCAAAATCCTAAAGTAACTCAGCGGGACAGGCAGCATCTCTGGAGAGAAGGAATGGGTAACGTTTTGTGTAGAGACCCTTCTTCAGATTGTAATACCCAGTCAGTCAGTAATACCCTGCTCTACAGAACAGTCTTGAAGAATCCACAATACATGAAACTGACCAATGGACATGGCAGTGTAAGGCTATGGAAAATGCTGTAGCTGTGTGTGTTTGTATATTGTGAAAATTTGATGTAACAAATTGCATCCCTCACTCACTATAAGCACAAAAGGAGAGTTTAAGAAACCTGTAGGTATGTTGGATTTCTCATTCACACAATCAAAACTCAGGAGGCAGTTCGTACCTACATATTAAGAACAAAACTGTTCTTCCCAGTCAATAATATCGCTGTGGGAAACTGGGGAAAATGTTGAGGAATAGAACACAATGGTACAGCGTCATGAATCAAACATGTTTATAGTACACAACTGTGTACTGGTCAATGTAAGTGCTGCACTGGGTAACAGGTATCCCCTTTGACAAATACATAGATATACTACAGAATCATTTTGACAGAACACTTTTAGTGCATACATTGGTGGATGTAACAATGGCATCTCCTTTTCTTGGGGAAGACCAATTGTTACAGGGAAATCATATTCTATGTTCTAAGCTTCAAATGACAGGAAAGATTTCTATCATCGTAATGGCATATAGAATTCGGCAAGTATGTGTAAGAAGGAACAGCAGATGCTGGTTTAAACTGAAGATAAGACACAAGAAACTGGAGTAACTCAGCGGGTCAGGCAGCAACTCTGGAGAAAAGGAATAGGTGACATTTCGGGGCGAGACCCTTCTTCAGACTGAGGGTCCAGGGAAAGGGAATCCAGAGATATAAACGTTGATATAGAGAGATATAGAACAAATGAATGAAAGATATGCCAAAAAAGTATTGATGCATGGAAGGTTATCTATCATGTAGGGGATGGTGGAAACAGACACAGTTGCTAATTGTAGGTGACATTTAGACAGATATTTAAATGAGCAAGGCATAGAAGAATAAGTTTCCCAATGCGGGCCAATGGAATTAGTCTAGATGGGATAAACGGTTGGCATGGGGGTGAATGGCTGAAAGCCTTTTTCTGCAATGCATAACTCCATGGTTCTATGAATATAAAACATAGAACAGTACAGCATAGGAATAGGCCCTTCAGCCCATAATGTCTATGCCAGAACATGATGCTAACTCTTATCTGCCTGCACATAATTAGGGGATATTAGCTATAGTATTGGACAGACTTGGATTGTTTTCACTGGAATGCCACAGGTTGAGGGAAGACCTGATAGAAGTATATAAAATTATTAGGTGCAGAGCTATGGTAGACAGTCAGAACCTTTATCCCAGGATGGAAATATCAAACACTAGAGGGCATTGCTTTATGGTCCGAGGGGCATATTTTAAAGGAGATATGCGGGGCAAGTATTTTTTTTACAGAGACGGTGATGAGTGCCTGGAATGTGCTGCAGGGGATGGTGGTGGAGGCACATAAGATAGTATCATTTAAGCGACTCTTGGATAGCCATATGGACATGCAGGGAATGGAGGGATCTGGATATAATCCTAATCCAGGCATTTATTCTTGTAAACATCCTCTGCACCTTTTCCAAAGCACCCACATCCTTCCCATAGTGGGCGACCAGAACTGTAAGCAAAATTCCATATGCGGCCTAACCAAAGGCCTA